>NC_056727.1:956726615-957026615 GCF_019279795.1 Protopterus annectens
GGGGCCGAGCTCCCCTCCAGAGGGGGGGGAGGCAGGAGCACCCCCATCTGCATCTGGGCCTGCAAGAATCGACGCATCATCTGGTCCAAATCAACGTCAGACATGCTTCTGGTGGATCTCGAAGAGGTCGCCGAAGGAGGCCGGGAAGGCCGCCTCGAAGACCTAGAGGGAGACCAGTACTCCTCCTCCGGCTCCAGGGAAAAGCGGGGGGAACTGAGCCAAGAGGGTGGAGACCAGGAGACCCTCCTGGGAGGGCTAGCTACTTTAACTGGCGGAGCAGAGGAATGAGACTCTGCCCGCCTCTTATGGCTTTTATGCCGCTCCCTATCCTTGTGCCTCTTCTCTCTAGAAGAAGAGTCCCTCTCTCCCTGAGACACAGAGGGAGGTTGAGTCCTAGTCAGGGGAGGGGGGAACTGAAGGCAGGGCAGCCGTGGCCACGGCTGGTGCCTTAGAGGGAGAGGAGGAAGAAGAATCCACAGGCAAAAGCCCTGCCAGGATTAACTTATTCCTCCTATCCCTCAAAGCCCGGGGGTTGAAGGCCATACATACTTGGCAGCCAGAAGACAAGTGGCCTACCCCTAGGCAGAGAACGCACTGAGTGATACCATCCGCTGGGGACAGCCTATGGCTACACTCAGTGCATTTTGAAAAAATGGCCTTAGGCCCTTCAGTCATCGCACGCACCACACGCACACAGTAAAGGGGAGGGAAAAAGTTAAATTTAAACACTAAATTACCACAAGAAAAGGAGGAAAGAGGTATATAAACAAAAACTAAGGGCCTACAATGCTCACTCAACACGCAAAAAAGAGTTTTTAAAAGTTTTAAAGTTTCTTTAACTTACACCCAATGCCAAGAGCTCATCGCTAGAAGCTATCAGAAGCCATGGCAAACAAGATCTGGGGACTGGAGGGAGGTGGCAGGGCATTATGGGTAAGGGGGAGGAGCTGAGAGCTCGGATCTTTTAGCTTGGAAAGCTGCCGGCTCGGATCCGAGGAAGGATCCGATACCCACAGGTTGCTGATCAAATGAAGTTAACTACTTCAGATCTGCAGACAGTAGAGTATTTGTGGAAAATGAGTATTCACTGTACACCAGGCAGAAGAGAAGCAAATTTATCCCAATAAACAAGGAATGCTGAGAAGCAGGTGCGATATGCAATTTGTTGTATCCATCTTAAGAATATTTTTTTCCTTGAGAATCAAAGTAATTTTTTTTTTTTTTTGTGCAGAACGGGCTAAGGAGGAAATATAAATGCTTGCCCAATAAAAAGTGAGCCTGTACACAGACAGATACTCTGCTTCTCATTCTTCTGATAATAAAAGTCATAGAGAGACTTTGGAACATTGTAAAAGGTTTCACTGGCAAAGGAAAATGCTTGAGAAACAGAAAAAAGCATAGGAGTTGACTAGTTGAAATGGGAGTTCTTTGGACTTGAACCAGAGTGTACAGCTGGGAAATGCAGATGAAGACGAAGAAAAACAGTAACACTGAAATCAGTGAATAAATGTGAAATTAAAAAGCATCAATCAAATTTCTGAAATAAGGCTTTGCTAAAAAAAGGGAAAGACTGGACTTTTGTTGACTTTGTTAAACTTGCGGGGCACTGAAGAGCATACTCCACTTCATGTCACTAATGTTTCAAAGGACACTAAGTGGAGGGAAGAGGAAAAGAAAAAAGTAACTGTAAATAAAACAATTTTTTGTTCTTAACAGTTTTCCATAAAACATTTCACTACATAAATTGCATATTACATAGTAAAACATTTTCAGTTATTGTTGTATGCAATGAAGACAATAAAGTAAGCAAATGCCTTTTTTCTTCTTTTTAGTGTTAAGAAATGTAGGTATCACAATGCAAAAAAAAGATGGAAAGGTTGGACAAAAGCATGTTTAAGTTAATATGCTGTAATCTTGGGTTGCTGAGGTGGGGAACTGGGTGTAAATGTGCACAGATTATAATATATGTAGAGCTGATATATTTTGTCTTACTTTGATAGCATGGGTGATTGCATTAAGGTCCTTGGCTTAATCTAATATTTTGTGTGTGTGTAAGCATGTAAATAACATATAATGAATATAATGAAAAAGTTACCTTTAGCAAATAAATGTTCAGTTTGAGAAGTCTGTAGCTGAGGGCAAACATGTATTTTATTCTTAGGTTTCCAAGGAGACAAGCTGCAATAAAAGTCAGAGTACTTTTTATGGCTAAAAGTTAATGTTTTCTGAAAACATACAAGCTGTTTTTCACATCTGAAAGAAGAATAAAGATAAGACAAGAACAGACAGCAATTAGTTAAGTAAGGTTTTGCCTGGTTATACAGTTGTCAATTTGGCACAACTGTTCCTACTAGGAGGGTTACATTTCATTATTTGAAGATGTACAGTTATCTGAGTTTATTTTACGTTAATATGTTATGGAGTTGTTCTGTGGGTGTATTTTTTTAAGGTTTTCATTAAAACAAAATGTCTTGTAGGTTTAAATATAGATGACAAGAAACAACTGTATAAGATCAACCTGCCAAACATTAGTGGTTGCATTTAACACAAAAGTTGGAAACAGAGATTTTAAAAAAGATGTCATATATGTAATAAGTTGGAATATCAAAATGGCTACAATAAACATATTTTGGAAAGTAAAGGGCTTCACAGGTATAGAGAAAAAGGAAAGAGTATTGCATTATATTAAGAAATGCTGAATGCAAACAGCAATGTTAGAGGAAACACACTTGGAAAATAATGAACATATGAAATTGATAAAGAAAATAATGTACATATGAAATTGATAAAGGATTTCAGGAAGGATATTCAGCAGAGTATCAGGGACAAGTGAAAAGGGAGTACTTATTGCAACAGTGACAGAAGATGGAAAAGATAATAATAGGAGATCTGTAGTAGCAAGGGTTTTTTGGCAAGGGAGGATGATTATGTTGACGTGTTTATATTCCACCTTAAGAAAGCTTAAGAAATATTTGGGGGCAATAATCAGCTTTCAGCAGGGAATATTACTTATTGGTGAGGACTACAGATTGCTCAGGGGTGATCTGTGTCTCACCTACAAGGCAATCTTGGACCCTGCCCTACTTGAAATGCTCCATATCTGTAAGTCTAACTCCTCATACACTACTCGCTCAAAAGGCCTAAATCTACTATTCAACATCAAGAAAACCTGCTGGACAGACAGGTTTGTCTCCCAGAAGCTGCCCCATCTCTGGAATCGACTTCCCATAACACGTCAAACTGAGCACCTTGCTGACCCTCTTCAAGCGCAACCTTGAAGAGCGGATGGGAAACCACAATTTTTTCCCAGGGGTTCCACCCGTGTCCCTCACTGACAGGGGCGACAGGTGCTGACTGAGGTTTCTTTTTGGGGATAAACTCTTGGCTAGGCTTGGAAGGGCCCCAGAGCCATTAGCCCAGTAACCTCCTATGATCCTATGGAATTTGATTTGCAAGAGTGAATATGTATCTGGGGGACCTAGAAGGAAACATACAACTAAAATGGTAAAGATTTATGAAGACATTTATGAAAATATGAGGTACAGAAGACATTAATTCAGTAGGAGGAACTCTGAGGGAATTTACTATATTCCCCAAGGTACAATAACTGGGCTAGACTAGACAGAAATTATATTTCACAGGAACATGTGCATTTAATTAAAGCTTCAACACACATCCAATAACTATTTCAGATCATGCACCAATAGCAACTAAGATAAAAATTAGGATAATGAAGTAAAACAAATGAGACACTGGCGCTTCCCCATCTACCTGCTAAAAAGAGAGGAATTTAGTTTCTAAGAGTTATGAAAGTGAGGCCAAAGGGTAAAAATGCTTTAGTGACAATGGAGTAAGGTAAGATATGCAGATGGATGCTTGCTCATCAGATAATGAGAAGGAAGGGGAAGTTTCTATTACTGGTCAGATTTAGAAGCAGAAAAAGAAGTTGATTAAAATAGATAAAAAGGAGTAAAGGCTGAACTGCAGTATTTGTTCTTTGAATGTTACTATTGTTGTTAATAAAATGTGGTGTTTGTTGATTTTTGATTAGTGCAAGTCTTTCTGATCACGTTATTTTTTTACTAGATTACAATTGTTATCAATTTAGGGGAAACAGGCAGGTGTATGTAGGGCTAAGGATATTTTTTGGAATATGGATTTGGAAACTTGTTCTGGAATTGCTATACTGGCATCCTTGAAGGTTACTTTCTTGGACACTTCTGACACTCCTCCAGGATATGCAGTTTTATTGGAATGCTGTATACATACTGACATTTTTCTGTTAACTGTTTTATTTTTTAGTACTAATATGATTCCTCATTTATGGTTGTCCAAATATCTGGATGTTGAGAGCTTCCTTTCTTGCAGTGATAGCTGGGTATTTTAACTGAGCTTTATGAAAAATGGCTCGAGGAGGTAATGATGTTAAAGAGTGTCTTAATCTTTTAAAGAATTTTGATCCAGTTAAAAGAAAACAGGGACAATACTTATAGTAGGGGTAAATATGAAACTAAAACTGATTTTTGTTCGTAGTCCTCCTTTACTAGAAGTATAAGGAGGTAGGCAACAGATGTTTTTTTTCAGACTATGTAGTTTTGTGGGTCCTTTTCAAAAATGATGATGCTGTTCTGAGGATAATGAAAAGGGTCCATGTCTTACTGCAGGTCATGTGCAGCTTGAGGCAGCAGCTGTTCTATGATCATACAAACATGAAAAATATTTACATTTCTTGGTAGGAGTAGTGAATAGCATATAAGGAGAAATATAGGCAGCTGTATTCTTGGGAAGAAAAGGAATGATTGAAACATAAGAAATGTGAATACAAGGAATGGTATGCACAATCTGATATGGCCAACAGAAATAATGACAGAAGCTGCTATAGTGTTAAGAAGTTGTTTTTTGACATGAAAAAATTGTACACTAAGGATACCTTAATCAAATAACAATAATGTGGGAAAGGGACTTGAGAAGAAGTTAATCCTTATTTAGCACCTACTCTTCAGACAGAATAGGAGATATGAGAAGTGTCTGAAGGTCATGGTGAGGTATTCACTGATAAAGATGACATATTTTGACAGGTAGAGGTGTTTTTACATACACTTACATGGTCCTGTTTGTGGTTTCTTTCTCAGTTATGGGAGGTTCAGTAACACAAAGTATCAAATGACAGATAAACCTTTTATACCGGAAGAACTGAATAAGGCTTGATACAAGTGTATAGTACATTAGGTGAGGATGGATTGAGTTATTTTTATAAAACTATACTTCATCAAGAAAAAACAGTGTGTTCTGCAGATTCTGAAATGACATTTTCATCTGGGTTGCTTCCAGAGAATGTTTACAAGGGGCTGGTAAAGTTGATGTGGAAAAAGAAAGAAGAAAGAAGTAATTTAGAGTTCTGGAGAACTACAACTTGAGAAATGTTGATTATAATATTCTGATGAGTTTACTTCAGAATAGGATGAAGGGACTGAGTAGGCTGTTAACCACAGGCATGTATGGTGTCTCTGGTAGAGATATAAGAAAAATGATATTCTTAGTGCGGGAAACTGTTACAAGGCTTCGAAATAAGAAACTGGAGGGCTACTCAGTTGTTTGTGAAATTATGAAAGCATTCAGTTAGAACATGAAAGTATCTGGGATATACTGAGACGGTATGAGTTTTTCTGGAAAGATTCAACACCTTTTACACAATATTTATTCTGCATCTAAATGCAGTAACATTGCAGGTGAACAGAATTACATCCTTGGCCAGAATACTTATCTCCACAGGTATTCTGGCCCCCTTAACTTTGATGTATGCAGATGATTTTGTTTTTATGGTAAGTCATAGGTCCTGGATCGGGCCAAGTCCCTATTGAATGAATTACAGAAAGTGGGTCTATCTATTAATAATGATGAATGTTCTGTTTTTGGGTATGCTGGGGTGTTTTTTTTAATATTCTCTTTCTCTATGACTTGTGTTAAGGTTCTTGGAGTTTCCTTTGGGACTGAGTAGGTAGTTTCCAATCAATGGATCAGTTGTTTGGATGCATCACAGTTAATTGTATAAATGTGCAAATGTTTTAGCTTAACTTTCTATAAGAAAGTTTATTTATTATATTTCATTTTGATGGGTAAACTGCAATATTTGGAGTATTTTTTTTGTGTTTCCCACTGCACTGGGGGGAAAACGTAAATGAACCTCACTTTTCAGTTATTTGGGAATCCTGTTTAAATCCAGTGAAAATAAATGTTTTATATAATAAAATATTTCAAATAAGGCAGAGCAGAAAGGGTTAGGGCCTCTCTATCCAGTCTTCTTTCTTTATTTTGTTTGTATTCTTAACTTTTGTATTGAATTTTATTTCATGCTTTTTATGTACTGATTCTCTGCCTATGGTTTACCAGTAATTTAACAAGAAGTTATACAATTTTCTTTTCTGATAGGGGGTGAAACCCAAAACACTCTCATGTGCAAGAAAGCAGTTGGAATTTTTAAGAAAATTAAACTATCTTTAGACCACTTTCTCCCAAACAAGGAAATTGTGACATTTAGAAATGTGGGGATTTGTTTTTAATTGACTATGGTGGGTAAATTTATCTGATTTTATTAAGCACAACACTGCCAGTAGGAAGTAAAGACTTCTAGGATGGGTGGAATATACAATTGTGTTTTGAGGATTTTCCTTAGGAAAATTAGATATCAAAGGAGGGATGAAATATAAATGTTAGGAAGATACTTTATCTCATGCCTTGTTGAACTGCCCTAGTTATGAAATTTTTTGATAAATGTTCCTGTTTTTGCCCATCTTTTCCTACTGGGGAAGTAACTTAGGAAAAGATAGTGGGTTTATGATAGTTTATCGAATTACCATACCATCAAACCCAGGAACTTCGAGATGAGAATATTGAATCTTTCAAACTTTGCATGACCTAACTATCACAATCCACATTATCGTAGGGAAGACAGGCAGCTTTGTCTTCCCTTTGATGATGTGAATTGCAGTACATGCGTCTAGTGATGTTTTCAAGTTCTGATGTTCTCATATCGACATTCCTGCGTTCAACAAAACAGTAATTTGACAAACTAATATAAACCCAAATATAGTATATGGCCATTGTGATACTTAGGTGTACAATGGGTGAATAGTCTTGACAAAAAATATCACCTGTTTATGTTTTTATGGAAAGAAAAGAATGGGGAAGTATTTTATAATTATATTTGGGTTTCAAATGTATTATTTAAGAAAATTCATTTTTTGTTATAGGTAAAAGGCTTCGTAATATCCTGCAGTGCTTACATTATTTGTCTGTTTTTATTATCTATTTTTTTTTTTTTTTGTTTATGACTCTGTTTTTTTTTTTGTTGTTTCTTGCCTTTACTGAAGCTTTTATTTATTTATTTTTTTGGCATTACTGTTTTTAATAAAACCCATACCCTTTTCAACAAGTGCTATGGAATCTTTCACATTCACCTGGACTACCACAGATTTAGGCAGAAAATGTCTCAGTTTAACATCTCATCCAAAGAATGACACATTCAGGAGTGCATAGTGTAGCCCCCCCCCCCCCCTTGCAAAGGGGGAACTTTAACTACTTGGAACTCTGGCCAAAATATGACTGAAGTTGCTGAGTTGAAGGACAGATGTTATGAATATGGCTACAGCAACCCCCCCCCCCCCCCCAAAAAAAAAAATCAATGAATTTCCATAACTGGAAGGATTCTCCTGTATACTACAAGGGTCCATATTAGTTCGCCAAAATCTAATTCCAGTGAACACCTATTCATCAACCCCTAATCAGCGAAAATCACTTCAGCGATTCGCTGAATTTACTAAGGGCAAAGATGTAGTTGGCCAGCTACAGAACTTTGCCCTTTTCTCCACTGTAGTGTGATCTTGGAGTCGGTACATACAGTTGGGGGGTGTGGGGGGTAAAGCACCCCACTTGGATGGCTTCGGTTCATTTAGATGTTGGTCCGTTGTGCTGCGGGCAAGTATTTCCTTGCCCTTAGTAAATTCAGTGAATCGCTGAAGCGATTTTTGCTGATTAGAGGTTAATGAATAGGTGTTTGGCGGAATTAGACTTCGGCGAACTAGTACAGACCCTTCTACAAGTCTATGAAAAACTTACCACTGACAAAAACAACAGTGCCAGTTAATCCCATCAAATGTTACTTTCAGATAAACATGTATAAATGTTAATTAAAGATTCAAACAATGAAAAAGAAACATCACATGCTGAAACACTCAATCACAGTCAAAAATAAACAATGAGCCAAGCAACTAAAATATGAATATACAAGCAGTACTTTACCAGGTCTGGAAGAACCTTCTTTTATCCTCATAGGTTTGGCCAAGTTCACTCTGATTGTTCTTCCAAAGAGTTCAGATTCATTCTTTAAAATTAAATAAAAAAAGGTAATACCTCAGAAGATGCTTTCACATGACAGGACTGCATGTAAAGAACAGCTCTGCGTATGTAAACTTACCATAACAGTAAATGTTCAAAAATTCACTGCTGCAGTGGTCTTAGCTATATGGGTTTATATCTTACTAAGGATGAAAAAGTCAGCCAACTCCCAAGGTTCCAGAGCTTCTAGGCACCTTCCACCTGCTCAAACTGCATAGACAGACTGGGAGAAGGAAGAATAAGGGTCAAGAACCCCTGGAGAATGAAACTAGCAAAGCTTGCCCTAGACCTGGAGAAGGAATCCAGTTTATAGTGCTTTGGAAAAGATTGCACATATGACCAAGTTGCTGCTTCTAGTTTACTTGTAAAATCCAACCCTTTCCAAAAAGCCACAGATGAAGCCATAGCACTGTTAGAATGTGCCTTATGCCTGCCTGGAATAATTTTATTGTGGATGTAACAGAAAGTAGTAGTATGAGACAACCATTTGGAAATAGTTTGTTTTGTCACCAGCTGTCCTTTTTTACTTACCTTCACATGAAATGAACAACTGATCAGAATTTCTGAAAGATTTTCTTTTCTCAAAATAATACCCAAGTTGTCTGTGGTCATCCAGGCTATGGGGTATCCTTTCCCCTCATTTTTAGGTTCTGGGGAGAAGACAGGCAAAATAATACCTTGGCTTAAGGTAAACTGAGATATGATTTTAGACATAAATAAAGAGTAAGTTCTTAAAAAAAATTATCGTTGTAGAAAATGAGAAGTTTGACCCACCATAACAGCTTGCAACTCAGATACTCTTCTTATATTGTCAGTTTGTAAGCAAGTTTTCCATGTCAAGCACCTTGAGTCAACCTGATGAGCTGGTTCAAATGGAACAAGAGTTAGTTTTTCAAAGACATATCAAGATCCCAAGGAGGATCCACCTGTTTTCTAGGAGGCTTCATATGCAACATCCCTTTCAAAAACTTTTTTGACACAAAACGGCATCAAAAGAGGGGTGTCCATGAGTAGACATGCTGAAATATACCCTTAGAATAATCAAACATGCTGCTATCAACACAAAGAACTACAAATGCACTTAATAAAAGCAGATGGTTTACGTCCATCCTTTCAGAGACTAATTCAGTTGTGAGACCAATCCAGCTAAGCAACACTTAAATTTAATCAATCTCAAACAATGCATGCTCTCTTCCAGGATCCTTAAATCCAAAAACATATCTGACTACTATGCAGTTTTTCTTCTTCTTTTGGCTGCTCCCATTAGGGGTCGCCACACCAGATCAACTGTTTCCAATTCCTCCTGTCCTCTGCATCTTGCTCTGTCACACCAACCACCTGCATATCCTCTCTCACCACATCCATAATCCATTATCTTAGGCCTTCCTCTTTTCCTGTTAACTGGCAGCTTCATCCTTAGCATCTTTTTCCCAATATACTCTGCATCCCTCCTCAGCACTCCTCAGTACATGTCCAAACCAACGTAATCTTGCCTCTCTGGCTTTGTCTCCAAACCTTCCAACCTGGGCTGACCCTCTAATATACTTATTCCTAATCCTGTCCATCCTCGTCACACCCAGTGCAAATCTTAACATCTTCAACTCTGCGACGTCAAGCTCTGACTCCAGCCTTTTTGTCAATGCCATTGTCTCCAACCCGTATAACATAGCTGGTCTCACTACCCTCTTGCAGACCTTCCCTTTCACTCTTACTGGTACTCGTCTGTCACAAATTACTCCTGACACTCTTCTCCACCCACTCCATCCTGCCTGTACTCTCTTCTTCACCTCTCTTCCACACTCACCATTACCCTGAACTGTTGATCCCAAGTACTTAAACTCATTCACCTTCGCCACCTCTACTACCTGCATCCTCTCCATTCCTCTATCCTTCCTCTCATTCACACACATATATTCTGTCTTAGTCCTGCTGACCTTCATTCCTCTTCTCTCTAGAGCATATCTCCACCTCTCCAGGGTCTCCTCCACCTGTTCCCTACTCTCACTACAGATCACAATGTCATCTGCAAACATCATAGTCCACGGGGACTCCTATCTGATCTCGTCTGTCAACCTGTCCATCACCACTGCAAATAAGAAAGGGCTCAGAGCTGATCCTTGATGTAATCCCACCTCCACCTTAAACGCATCCGTCACTCCCACTGCAGACCTCACCGCTGTCACACTACCCTCGTACATATCTTGTACCACTCTTACATATTTCTCTGACACTCCCGACTTCCTCATGCAATACCACAACTCCTCTCTAGGCACCCTGTCATATGCTTTCTCTAAATCCGCAAAGACACAATGCAACTCCTTCTGACCTTCTCTGTACTTCTCCATCAACACTCTCAGAGCAAACATCGCATCTGTAGTGCTTTTTCCTGGCATGAAACCATACTGCTGATCACTAATCATCACCTCCCTTCTTAACCTAGTTTCCACTACTCTTTCCCATAACTTCATGCTGTGACTGATCAGTTTAATCCCTCTGTAGTTACTACAGTTCTGCACATCACCCTTATTCTTAAAAAGCGGTACCAAAACACATTTTCTCCATTCCTCAGGTATCCTCTCACTTTGCAGATTTCATTAAACAATCTAGTTAAAAGCTCCACTGCCACTTCACCTAAACACCTCCATGCTTCCACAGATATGTCATCTGGACCAACAGCCTTTACGTTCTTCATCCTCTTCATAGCTATCCTTACTTCCTCCTTGCTAATCCACTGCACTTCATGATTCACTATCCGCACATCATCCAACCTTCTCTCCCTCTCATTCTCTTCATTCATCAACCCCTCAAAGTACTCTTTCCATCTGCTCAACACACTCTCCTCGCTTGTGAGTACGTTTCCCTCATTATCCTTTATCACCCTTACCTGCTGCACATCTTTACTAGCTTGGTCCCTCTGTCTAGCCAATCGGTACAGGTCCTTTTCTCCCTCCTTAGTGTCCAACCTTTTATACAACGCTTCATACGCCTTATCCTTAGCCTTTGCCACCTCTCTCTTTGCCATGCACCTCATCTCCTTATACTCTTGTCAACTTTCTTCATCTCTTTGACAATCCCACTTCTTCTTCGCCATCCTCTTTCTCTGTATACTCTCCTGTACTTCTTCATTCCACCACCAGGTCTCCTTGTCCTCCTTCCTCTTTCCAGATGTCACACCAAGCACGCTTCTAGACATCTCTCTTACTAGCTCTGCTGTAATTACCCAGCTATTCGGTAACTCTTCACTGCCACCCATTGCCTGTCTTAACTCTTCCCTGAACATCACCTCACAATTACCCTTTTTCAATTTCCACCATTTGATCCTAAATATACCTGAAAATCAGATCAAAATTTTTGGTGGCAGCATGAAATCTTTGGAACTCCTTAATACATAACCCCAAAGCACTGCATTCCCATGCTTCAAAAAGCTCTGAAAGTCACCTACTTAATCTGGCCATATGTACTTCAGCAAATCAAAAGTTATGACACACAAACATCCACTAAGCTAAACAATCTCCAACCCACAAAGTATGCACACTAAATTCAGCAAGGTCAGCAGAAAACCTATTGAAGCTTATGTACCAAAGAGTAGTAATTGTTGCTTTACTAATTAAATCAGATTCAGTGTACAACCAGCTACCCATGAGCACGCACTGTCTTTCATCAAACCAAGTAAATACATATCTCCATTAGTTTGATACAAATTATAGGTAATAAAAACAAATCATGTTGCATTTACTTACCCTGAAATTAATGCCAGTATGATGCAAGATCACACCTTGTACCCTACATTATAATTTGTGACTATCCACGTCTACTTTGGACCACACACGTAAACATTACATTATATCTAACTTCATTCTGTAATAAGGTCATGGCTGAAAAATAGAAGCCTGAAGCCCAGTCCACCTACATAAAGTAAACAAGTCATCATCTAAGCACACACTGCAGAAGCAGATGCCTGAAGAATCAACATCCACACTCTGATATACCATACAAGTTCAGCGAAATTGCAATGGTCTGGGATGGGACAGAACCCATCCTCCTCTTCAGAACCAGAAGGAGGTGACAAAAACCCATCTAACTACCTACAAAGTAGACAAACTATACAAACTCTATGAAACGTAATGCCTAATATCTGCAACTTCACTGAGACTGACTAGTCCACAAGTGGACATGTTTTTAGGACAGACCTCTAAAATGTGGTCATCTCAGACCATGTCCAAAGTTGAAAGCACTAGCATTCCATGAGGAGTCCTGAGGTACTGGCAAAACAGGAGTCTGCATCTTAGAAACTTTGTGGATGGAACTAAGGAAGCAACACTGCTTTACGCTTAGGAACATGAATCATCCCATAAGTAGGCTTCTTCTTCTTAAAGAAACAGAACAGTCTAGAAGAAATACATAAAGACTCCCTATGGTGGGCATCCATTTCTTTTTTTCTTTTTTTTACAAAGTCTCAGACCCAGTCATGGGAAGTGTGCTGAACAGAATGTCACCCAAAATGGGACAACCAGAATAGCCTGCCCTAGTTCATCCTTAACACAGCACCCTGTTTCAAGCCACAATACCAGCATATTCACATACTCTTTATGCTATTCAAAAACACCCACTGAGAAATGAGTGGTGCCTCCACCAAAGATTCCTGGACCCTAAAAATCAAGGAGCTCTTCCAGCTTTTCCACAGCATGGTCCACAAAAAAAAGATGAGATGCCACAAGCAATTAAGAGGCCAAGTCACAGAGTAGAAGAAGCGTTTATATTCTTGTCCACTCTGTCTAAAGTTTGGATTCCTTATCAGATAGAAACCTGAAAATATTAGGAGATTTCTAGGTCCTATGCTGGACTGAAGAGATGACATTTGTCCTAAAATGCTTAGTAAGGATGCCATTTAATTCCATCGGGGTCTGCCTTCTTAGGGGCACATGGAATCTGAATGCATTTGCCTCCAGCGCTTTTTTTAAGAGAAGGCCACAGAGAGCTTCACAAGCCTTGGTATACTATCTTCAAAGGTGGTGTCATCATGAAGAGACACATGGAAGAAAGGTCTCATTTATCCTCGTCTGTATCAGAAAAAAGGGGACACAATATCTTTAAAATTACCTTTCCAGGAGAAGACTGGGAAAGAGAAAGAAACCGTAAACCCTTAGTCCAAGGCTTGTGGGGGGTAGCCTGACCGCACCAAATGTGCAAAACAATAACTGAGCATTCCTCATTTCCAGGATGGCACATCAAGACTTGAGCAGCCTACATGGAGCCTCACACTGATATCAAACTACACTCCTCTAGGAATATGCCTCAACATTTGTAAGGAGAGATCCTACCACAAATAAAACAGCACATATGCATCTAACAACTGGGGGATCTCTGTGGGCCTACATGGTGGAATGGAACCTGCGCAGTCCCTTCAATGATCACTGATGACCCCCATTCCTCAACTGGAGGGAGCAAGAGAAACAAACTCCCCGAGCCTTAGTTCAATCTCTACACCTTTTCCAGAGTACTCAATTGCTGTTTTGCAAATCATCCAATACAATGATATGGTGAGCTGGCTGAGAGTCATCAATAACTGGATGCTTCATAGAGGGAAAGTCTGTCCGATGATGCCTGGGACACACCTCCAAGATGACTGCCACAGATACCCTTCTCCTGCTCCTCTTGTCATCCATAGACAGTGATCACAAATTCAGTCTCTTGCTACATAAGACAGAGTGAGATGGGATATCACAAGAGAACATAAAAGCTATCTCAGGGACTGGATTGTGACAGAATGCTTTGGCCAATGAACCCCTAACCTTCTCCCATCTAAATAACCCTGACCCAAATCACACAAGAGAATTCATGCCAATACTTCCACTGGCCACTCTCCAATACCACCATACACCTCAAAGTTATGCAAGCCTCAAACTTCTCCTTCTCTTCAGGTGGGTAAAAGGAAGAATTTGTGGCAGTTCTCCATATTGTATGCCTCCCCAGACAGTACAAATAGCATCAGTGTGGCTTGTGAAAAGACAACTACATGAACACTAGGGTTACTGGGATCTTGACAATGAATACAGGAACTTTCTAATAACTTATGTAAGGACCAATATACAAACTGTGTATCTAGCAGAAAAGAACTACATAGAGTAGAGGCCAAGAGTAACCTGCTAGGCCACAATGTAATGTCACAATGTTTATATGTTCATAGTTACATACTAGGCTAATGATCACTGGGGCCTTTATAAGACTAGCCAAGCATCCCAAATGTATGCCACAACTTTACATGTTGGCCTTTGTAAGTCTAGACAGTCTTCCCAACTGTATCCCTACAAGTTTATAGGTTCATAGGTGTTTACTAAGCTAATGACTACAAGGTCCTTTTAAGCCTAGCCATGCATCCCAAATCTCTGACAAGTTCTGATACCCTTGATAAGTGTAAGCATGGGTTTGGGAGATGAACCATTTACAGGTTACGTGTGTCCATTAGAGACATAGGTGCCAAACCAGGGATGAGTTTTCAGTTTCCCATCCAATTGCCCAAGTTGCACTTGAATTGGGTTAGGGAGGAATTCTGCTTCACATGGATGGGGAGCCTATTCCATAGATGGGGTAGTCTCTGGGATATATACCTATCTCTCCAGCAGGTCCTATTTATATCACAGGCATGGTTTAAGTCTTTAGAACAGGTAAGTCTGGTGCTGTTTGTTTTGTGGATATGTAGGAGGTCCATCAGAGTGGGGTCTGACAATGCCCTGTATGCTAGGCATAGATCTCCCCTCAAAAGCCTGTAGGAAACAGAATACAGGGATAGGACCTTCAGGCAGTCTGCATAGGACATTTTACTTATGCCCTGTATTCTTTCAATGAGGAACCTCTGTGGACATTCCAACTGTTGGATATACCTGGTTAGGTGCATACCAAAGGGGGTACTGTACTCAATTATAAGTCTGATGAAAGCCGAATACAGTGGAACAATGACTTCCTTGGACTGAGATGCCATACCTTTGTTTATAAGTTGCGCAACATAGAATGACTTCCTCACCACTGTAGACACGTGATGGTCAAAGGCTAGACTATTATCTGTGTGTGCCCCTAAGTCTCTGACTACTGGGTCAACTCTAAGGGGTGTGTTGTCAATATGATAGTTACCATGGATGAATGATTTCCCAAAGGATACTATTATGCATTTCTTGGAATTTAGATTTAGTCCATGGCTCTGACACCATTTGTTTGTCTGTGTCAGGCCCTCCTAGAGAACATTCGTGCCAGTGTGAGATTCAATGACAGCTCCTAATTTGTAAATCATCTGTAAATACATTGGCCTTGACTTCAGAGAAGTGAATGCCGAAAAGGAGCAGTCCAAGGACTGATCCCTGAGGGACTCCACTTGTGAGTGGCCTCTTTGTAGAGGTGGACTCCCTAATTCTAACTTCCTGGGTTCTGTGAGCCAGTTGGCTATCCACTGGGTGACATACAGGTTTGTGCCTAACATCTTGAGTTTGTCAACAATACCCAAGTGGGGTATTGTTTCAAATGCCTTGGCCAGATCAAGGTAGGCAATGTGAATGATTATGCCCTCATCCACTGCTTTGCTGACCTTCTCAAAGAAGTCCACCAGGTTGTGAAGGCATGATCTGCCCTTGGCGAAACCAAACCGGGTTGGATCCAGTGTCTGGTGGTTTACTACATCTCTAGTAATCATCTCCATGATAATTCTTTCCATGACTTTACATACAAGACTGGTGAGACGTATGGGTCTGTAGTTTTCAGGGTGTGTAGATGGCCCACCTTTGTGCAGAGGGATGACTGTTGCCCTTCTCCATTCATGAGGCATGAAGCCTGTTTGGAGGCTACACTTCAACAGTAATTTCAGAGGCCCTGATAGATTATGTTTCATGCTATTTAGAAGGCATCCTGGGATATTGTCTGGGCCCACTGATGCAGTGTTCTTGGTCTTAGAGAGAGCTTTAAGGACCTGTTCCCTAGTGATAGTAAGGGGAGTTATATTTGATGACATTTCCTGAGGGAAGGTTGAGGGGAGAGAGGGGTAAAGTTGGAGCTGAATTTATCAGCCAGGAGGTTTGTTATATCTTCTGGCTCAGTATAGGTGACTCCACTTACAATGAGCTCTGCACACAACTGTGAACTGCCTTTGAGGTTGTGGACATAGCTAAAGAATGCTTTGTGGTTGTCCTTGGCCTGAGAGGCCAAACTTACCTCAAATTTGGCTTTGGCAGACTTTATTTGTCCTCTGAGTTGTTTATTTAGTTTGATGATATTCTTTTATCCTGCTGGGTGCTGCGCCTCCTAATTTTTGCTATGATTTTCTTCCTCCTGTTATACAGCCTATTGATTTTGTGATTCTACCAGAGTGGCTTGTTTTTCAGTTAGTTCTGGACTTCTTTCTGGTGGGTACAGCCATCTCTATGCAGCTATTAACATGCTTGTACAGGGTTTCTGTGAACAGTTCTGCATAGGCAGCAGTGTTCTCAGGGTTTATAGGGGCTTGAAATGTTGCCAGGTTCTCACTTAATAGCAGGAGGTTAGCCTTCTATAGTTCCTGAATATTCTAGGTTTAGCTGGGGGTCCAGGTTTTATTTTTACTTCAAAGACAACCATTTTGTGGTCTGACCTTACCAGGGAAGGCATTACAATAGGGGGTGTGCAGCACTCTCTCATATTAGTGAGGACCAGATTCGGTATGGTCGCATCACTGGTTGGTGTACTAACTATCTGGTCCAGGGAGTTTGTGTTTACAAAATCTAGGAATCTCTGTGCATGTACGTTTGGTGTCGTACAGGATTCCCAGTTAATAGTGGGGTAATTAAAGTCACCCATGAATATGGTATTGGGTTGAATGGTTAGTGTTTCTAATAAGTTTAAATATATGGTATGGGTTTCCTGGGTCATAGTGGAGGACCTATAGCTTGCAAGGAAGTGGAATTGGATTCTGCCTATGGTGATTTGAACATGGAGCAGCTCGAGCACATTGTCCTGTTTGACCAGCCTTGAAGTATATTTATTTTTGATGTAAATAGAGACACCTCCACCTTGAGTCCATGCCTGTAAAGTAGCTGGCCTAAAAGTGTGGAAGGCATTATAACCTTGCACTGTTGGTGTGCTCTCCACGGCTTTAAACCACGTCTCAGTGACCACACATATTGTCAGCACTCAAGGGAGTGGTGTTTTTTTGTTTAAACTACTAGCATTGAGTAGTAATGTCTTTAGATTTTCTTGGTTTTGCTATGTCAGAAGTACTTTCAGTTTGGCATTGCCTAAAAAAGGCACTATGGGGTAAGACAATGTTTTAGCTAATATTCAAAAGCCTAGGGGGGAGAGGTGCAGACCATCCCTGGCAAAGCAGCATGGTCTGCCAACCATCTCCTTCCATAGTAATGTCTTTCGGCTTTTCCCGGTTAGGGGTCGCCACAGCGGAACTCCGGTCTGCTCATGATTGGCAGTGGATTTTTACAGTGCCGAGTTGCCAGCCCAACACCCAACCTTCAAAGAAGGCACACCCATTCATGCACTCACCTACCTGAATGTCTTTTTGCATCACTCAACCGCGGGGAGGACATGCAGACTCCACGCAGAAGGCGCTCCAGCCGAGAATCGAACGGGAAAACCTCTTGCTGTGAGGTGACAACGCTAACCGCTGCACCACCATGGCCCTATTTTGCAACCCCTTACAATGACACCAGAAACCAAGTCGATTATTAAAGTCAATCATCTTTTGTTCGTACTGTGGCATCATCCTTGGAGAAGGTAAAATGCTGCTCAGTGGTTGGGTCATACCAGCATGAGAAACATATCCCGAGAGGTCCATGATGTCTTTCTTCATATATAGTCTAGGAGGGAACTTCTCGGGTTATTTACTCCCACATGGACTATGACTGAGTCGTATTGGTAATTGTGGTCCAATAACCTGAGTATGTGAATAATGTGCCGGGTCCTAGCCACAATAACCAACTGACCATGACTTTCTCCTTACTCAGCCTGGTGAGAGGGACATTAGTGTGTCTCACGATGGAGTCTCCAATGACTAGAATGTTGGATTGTGTGGTGGCTTGCCTTATGGGCTTAGAGGTGGAGGCTCCATGAGATGTACTGTAGCTCTATGTGTTGATGTGGGTGTTGTTTTGAAAGAGCGCATTTGAGGCTGCTGAGGGTATTTGTTATATGTACTTCATCTAGGAGGTCTTTGTGGTTTAGGAAGGTTACATTTAACTGCCTCAGGATATGTGGGTCAATATGTCTGCTTTGAATTATGCGTGATTGGTGCAGTGTGTGTATTACTGACAACCTTACTGACATTAGGAGTACTTTTATGTGAGAGTTTTGCCTCCAGTGATATTGTGTAAATACATCTCTCACATACCATATCAGTTTGTTTGAGAATTAACTGATTGTCAGTAAACATGAGGCAATTTCTATACTGCCTCAGGATGCCTATATCAACCAAGTCAGTAACGGAGACAGTAGGAAAGTTCATATCCATGGAAACAGACCTTTTTTATTGATTAGACAGTTGGAGTGAGAATATCAATCATTGTCAGGAGTTCAGTTTGCAACTATGGAGACAGTGCTTGTCACTGCAAACTTGTTGTCCTATGGGCGACTAGGTATTGGAGAAATTTAAATTGTGCATTTAGAGGAAAAATCTCATTCAATGTATCTGAGTTTGTACAGAGCACTGCCAAATACTTGAGGGAAACTAATACATAGACCCTGAACACTTAAGGTTGAATATTTAGGCAGATATTCTGAGGTTAGAAACAAATCAAGCAGTACTTACTGAAAGTAAAGAATTAGATTTTCAAGAATGATGAAAAGAGGGGAGTCACATGCATGGCTACTGCCTGGCTACTACTAATCCTGGTCTCACCACAGCTTCACTCTGTTGGGATACAATGCTCCTTTGCTTCTTCTCTCAGCAGAGGCAAAATGTTAGCACCAATCCCAGGATGAGAATCAGGCCACAGCCTGTTTGGTGATCCACAGTGTTGTCCAAGATAAGGCAAGGGTCATTAGGCTTGTAGCCTTTTCCTGATGGATGCCTTAAATAGCAACCAGACCAATAAGGAACATTAAGCACAGACACTCACTCTCCAACCAGAAAGTCAGGAATCAATTCACTCTGCTCCTTCTCTCACCAGAACACGAATATAAGCACAGACTCCAAGCTGTCGCCTATAAAGCAGACATTTGGCTGTCTCGTGATCAGCAGTCTTCAGGAAATAATGTCCCTGTACTCCTTCTCTCACCAGGAGAAAACAGAAGCACTAAACCCAAGATGACCACTTGCAATTGATGTTTAAAGGTAAGATGAAAAAAATGGTTTATCCTAAGCACTGCAGTGTGCACTAAGCAGTTGGATATGAAAGTCGGTAACTTAAGTTTTAGCTGTCTAAGTGGAGAGCCACTATTTTTCAAAGAGCAAGACAGCTAGATTGAAAGGGGTGGGCACTTTTGTATTCTGGTGCTGTGGAATACAGTCGGATGGCCAATATATTTAAATAGTTGAAGGGGAGTGATTTCACAAAATGATAATTTTGTGCTTACTCACACCAGCCAGTGAAAGGAGAGAGGGAAGGAGATATATAGTCAAATTAACATAAGGGCAGGCAACTAGAAAGACAGTGGTGTTTAAGAATACAAGAGTAACAGGATGGGAGGGTGGGAAAAATCTGCGACTCACAACAGACACAGCTATGGTCTCTTTTCAAGTTTTAATATGCAATTACAAGTGGAATACAAGTAAAACACAGTGCAAAGAAAACAAATCACAATATACAAAATAGAAAAAGGCAATAAAGTAATACAAAGTACAAGAAATCAAAAGCAAACTAACCTTTCCCTTACACCAAGCTGTGGCAGACTGTGGGCAAGCTTTTTCCAGTAAAGTTTTGACATATTTTATTTTACCCCTTAAACAGAAGGTTTAGTTCCTAGCTTTACCCCCTCAGTTCACAGATGATTAACCTTAACTGACCTGTTCTAACATGTGTGACTCCTAACTCCTAAACTTAGAGGTTATTTTAAGGAGTATATGTAAGCTAGGGCAATATTTACAGGCTGCCTCTTGTCCATTAGAGGCATAGGTGCTAGACCTGGGGTATATTTCTGATTTCCCATCCACTGATCAGGTTTCTTTTGAATAGGGTTACGGAAAGCTCTGCTTCACATGGACTGAAACCATGTTCCAGAGAAAGGAAATTCTCTGAGTCACATACCTGGCCCTCCAACGTGTACTATTTATGCCACAAGCAAAGTTTAAATGCTTGGATCAAGTAATTCTGATGCTACTTGCATTGCAGATATGCAAAATGTCCATCAAAATAGGATCCAAGGATGTCTTGTATGCCAGGGATAGATCACTTCTCAACAACCTGTAAGAAACAGAGCATAGAGAAAAGAGTTTTGGGGCAATCTACACCAGACATGCTGTTTATGGCCTGTATTTTATTTTTTTTTGTGAGGAACCTCAGTGGACATTCCAGTTGTTGCATGTGCCTGGTCAGGTACATACTGAAGATGGCATTGTACTCCGTGATGGGTCTGATGAAGGTCAAATTCAGTGGATCGATGACCTTCTTGGAACTAGATGCCATGCCAATGCTTATAAGTTGAGCGACACAATGATTTCCTTATGTTACTATCTAGATACTTAACCAAATCCCTAACTTTCTTAGTCTGATCTTTCAGTACACAGCAGAATGTATAGATAAGATGGGGAAAAGCTTCTAAAGCTAAATTTACAGTAAGGATAGGCAACTAGAAAGACACCAAGTTTAAAAAGAGCAAGAAATGGGTAGGAGGGTGGGAAAACTTCAGCCTACAGATTTTTTTTCAAAACAGAAAATCAAATCAGTAAATAAAAAGCAAAAACAGAACAGATACTGCAAGAAGACATATCTAAATGGCTAAAAAAATAACTGCAGATATAAAGAAAGAAAATAAAATTACTTCCTTTGCTTATTTTCTGTTTTTAAGCCTCCATCAGAGCCAAATAATGATTTTTTTTGCAAATGCAGGCCAAGCCTTATGGGAAGACAAGGCCAGGCCACACTGTTCTGTATTGGATATCAATCAAGGAAACAAAAAACAATGCAAAACAAGTGAAATCTGAAGCCAAGGTGGTAAAAAAGTTTCCCTGGATTAGGAGTATATCAATCTGTCACCTAGATGTTCACACACTCACAGGTTGCACCAAAAAAGACCTAAAGATTTCTCAAAACAGGAAATCAAAGCAGTAAAAATAAATGCAAGATAAACCCAGAAGACGTACTGCATAAGGCAGATGTAAATGGCTAAAAAAGGTAAGTGTAGACACAAAGAAAGAAAATAAAAGTACTTCCCGTGCTTATTTTCTGTTTTTACAACTCCAGCACACAGCCAAATAATGACTGCTTGCAAATGTAGCCGCATCATCAGGAGACATGTACTACCTGTCTGTGGAAATCTGAAAAATCTCAAAAGTCTGCCAAGCTGATGATATCAAAACAAGGAAAACCAGAATGGTAACCTATTTCAGGGGAGCTTCAAAAGTCAGTTATAGGCATTACAAACTGGTATTCGTTAAGATATACAGTGAATGTAAAAAGTTTACACACCCCTGTTAAAATGCCAGTTTTTTTGTGATATAAAAAAATGAGACCACAATAACTCATTTCAAAACTTTTCCCACCTTTAATGTGACCTACAACCTGTACAATTCAATTGAAAAATAAACAAATCTGTTAGGGAAAAAAATATAAAAAAAATAAAAAACATACAATATGCTGGTTGCATATTAAACTAATACTTTGTTGTGTGTGCACACCCTTAAACTAATACTTTACTGAAGCACCTTTTGATTTAATTACAGCATTCAGTCTTCTTGGGTAGGAGTCTATCAGCATGGCACATCTTGACTTGGCAATATTTGCCCACTCTTCCTTGCAAAAGCGCTCCAAATCTGTCAGACTGTGAGGACATCTCTTGTGCACAGCCCTCTTTAGGTCACTCCACAGATTTTCTATTGGATTTAGGTCTGGGCTCTGGCTGGGCCATTCCAAAACTTTAATTTTCTTCTGGTGAAGCCATTCTTTTGTTGATTTGGATGTATGCTTGGGGTCACTGTCGTGCTGAAAGGTGAAATTCCTCTTCATCTTCAGCTTTCTAGCAGACGCCTGAAGGTTTTGGGCCAAAAGTGACTGGTATTTGGAACAGTTCATAATTACCTCCACCTTGACTACAGCCCCAGTTCAGCCAAAGAAAAGCAACCCCAAAGCATGATACTGCCACCAACATGCTTCACCATGGGGATGGTGTTCTTTTGGTGATGCGAAGTATTATTTTTGCACCAAACGTACCTTTTGGAATTGTGGCCAACAACCTTGGTCTCATCAGACCATAACACATATTCCCACATGCTTTTGGGAGACTTGATGTATTGTTTTGCAAATTTTAGCTGGGCCTGAATGTTTTTCTGTGTAAGAAAAGGCTTCCATCTTACAACCCTACCCCAGAGTCCAGACATATGGAGAATATGGGAGATTATTGTCACATGTAGTATAGAACCAGTCCTTGCCAGATATTCCTGCAGCTCCTTCAGTGTTGCTGTAGGTCTCTTGGCAGCCTTCCTTACCAGTTTTTGTCTTGTGTTTTCATCAATTTTGGAGGGACGTCTAGTTCTTTGCAACATCACTGTTGTCCCATATTTTGTCCACTTTTTGATGACTGTCTTCACTGTGTTCCATGGTATATCCAATGCTGTGGAAATTTTTTGTACCGTTCTCCTGACTGATACCTTTCAACAATGAGATCCCTTTGATGCTTTTTAAGCTCTCTGCGAACCATAGCTTTTGCTGTAGCAGGCAACTGAGTAAATGTCAGGAAAATCCTACCAGGACAGCTGAACGTTATCTGGGGTTAATCAGAGTCTCTTTAATTGATGGCAGGTGTGTACCCAAGAAGACTGAATGGTGTAATTAAATCAAAAGGTGCTTCAACAAAGTATTAGTTTAAGGGTGTGCAAATACAACAAAGTATTAGTTTAAGGGTGAGCACACATTCAACCAGCGTATTTTATGTGTTTTTATTTTTCCCTCCTAACAAATTTATTTGTTTTTCAATTGAATTGTACAGGTTATAGGTCACATTGAAGGTGGGAAAAGCTTTGAAATTATTTATTGCAGTCTCATTTTTTAATATCACAATAAAACTAGCATTTTAACAGGGGGTGTGTAAACTTTTTATATCCACTGCAAAGATTTAATATAACTAAAACACTTTAGAATAACTAGTCATTAAAATCACCAGTATAAATATTTTTACCTTCTGAAAAGAATAAAAGCAGTTTATTCTACACCAGGTTTTATAACAGATAATAATTTCTACACAATTCTAGTAAGCAATTTCTTTTATATCTGGAGCTTTTCTCCTTGGGTCTCCACTGAAAATAGGCCACCAGCTCAGTTGGACTACCCTGTTAACAAAAAATACATACAAAAATAATAAATATTCCCTTTGTGATGCAGAATGTTGTGCACACTCCTTACATTTTTGTTTTTGGAGAAGGAACAGATTAAATCCAATAAAATGTCATGTTTTATACCACTCAGATCTACAAGATAAAAATAATTGCTCAGAATTACCAACCATATTCATGGGATTAATAAATCATCTCTAATGGCTGGTTTACATGGGCAGATTACCAAAAGAAAATATCTCTCTTTATAAGAACTACATTTAATTCTCCTGGATTCCATGTACTGGAGTGGCTAGAAGATGATTTTAGATGAAGAAATAGTACATTCAGCTAGTACTATTAAGAAGGCAAATCAAAATTATTCAAACTTGTGCATTTGAGGAAGCGGTTCCTACCAGAACATGGTGTATATGATGTTTCTACAAATGATACATAAAAATCTTGCAATTACTAGTTGTAACAAATTTGCTAAGATTCTATCCTGAAACTACATTTAAAAGGTAGCATTATCACAATGTATTAAATGCCTCATCTCATGTTTAAGAGCATTACACTGTCATCAGGCTAAAGAGACACCAAACAGTTTTATGTGTTCCATACTGTATTCAAGTTAGAAACCAAGATACCATGTATAAGGCATCACATGCTATGAGAAAGCAATATGTAGTATACAAAAGATGCCCAGTGAAACAGGAGGATTATGTATCATCAAGTAAATTCCATGTGGGTTCTAACCCTGACAGCATAATTTTAGGATGTAAATCAAAAGAATTACTGGAAAGTACTGAAAATGACAGAGAATATAAAAGTTATAATAAACAGCCTACTTTAAGTGCCAAAATACACAGCTTTGTGAAAAAAATAGGCAAGAGTAAGCTGGATTTTACTGGATAAAAGTGACAAAAGAACCAAGGTATTGGGCGCAAATAACTAGAGAGGATAAGGTAACAGAGCATGATTAGCCCAAGAAGTTGTTTGGACTGTAGGTCAGAGAGTGCCCTCCTTACCAGTGATTGATAGAGTAGAGGCAAAGATAAAGGGATACAGAAGTACTAACTGAAAGACCTGCCCTGGAAGAGTTTTAGTCGAATCTGCAACAAAAGCTACTGTTACAAAAGGGTTAAATAGTAGGACATAGAAAATACTGAACAATAACTATAAGAATCAATCAGAGGAAGTTAGAAACGACTGGAGAGACAGACTGGAAAAGCAATTTACAAGAGAACAACAAGAGGACAATGTCCAGAAGGTTTAGGACCTTTGCTTGCAAGTGTTTGCACAGGTATTTTCCTACTCCAAGCAGACTTCAAAGAAATTTTCCTGGGGTAGACAGTAAATGTTGAAGTTGTGAAGAGGAAGAAAGAAGTAACTGGGAACATATTTTTGGAAGTGTAATGAGACTGCAGATTTAAAAAATTCCCTATAGAGAACTCTGTCAGGAATACTGAAGGAACAAATGGTTGTAACTAAAAATTATTCTTTTGAGTTTGGAGCATGATCTGAATTCCGTAGTCAAAGTAAGGTCTTAATAACCTTAATTCTATTGCCTGCCAAAAGGCAATTACTAGAAATTAGAAATCAAAATCTAAGCCAACTGTATTTGAATTACAAATATTGTAAAAGAGATAAAAGAACTGGAAGTGGGATCTTTATAAAAAGGAAGGAGCAAATTATATAGAAGTAAATGGAATCTGTGGGAACAATACATGCAGAATAATGTTCAACAGGAAGAGTGAGGTTTAAGGGAAGGCAGGAACTGAGCATTTTATGTAAGACAGTTGTTATAAAATAGAAAATTTATACAAAGTATAACATAAGTAAATTAGAAAAATATTAGTATGAATTGTTTTGTTTTTTATTAATGTTTATGTGCCTACACCTTAACTGATAACTTAACAAAGATGTTAAAATATACAGTTTGCAATTGGTCTACACATACACACACTGATGACACAGTAAAGTGCTATCTTAAGTAAAACTCTGCTATAAAATCTCTCATTTACACTCTCCTTCTGTCCATACAGCCCTTAACAAAAAATACCCTCCACCCAAAACTGGAATATGGACTCCCACTACTAATCTTTCACTCTAGCTACGACACACATGATAAATAGCAGAAAATAAAATGTATAGACTTGCTCTACTAGCAGAAGCTTAAAGATCAACTTTCCTTCTAGGCACAACTTCTGCATAAAATGCTAAAAGAGGATCAATGTCCACCTTTGAAAAGAAAACAACTCCTTATGTACCTTACATACCCCAGATGACACAAGTTCCCTCAGCCTGCCAACCCCCCCTTTAAAACAGTCATTGAAGAATGTGCTTTCTCTAGACTTGGTCCAGCATTATGGAATAATCTCACCACTGAAATAAAGTGCCTGAACTCTCTCCAGAGTTCAAAACAACACTTGCTGCACACCTCCATCAAGAAGTTTCATGTAAATACTTTAAAGGTAACAGGATTTAACACCAAAAGCTTAGCAAATTATTTATATTGCTGGAGTCACAGAAACTGTATATATTACTCCTTCTACATGAATGTGTCTTTCGGCTTTTCCCGGTTAGGGGTCGCCACAGCGGAACTCCGGTCCGTTAATGATGGGCAGTTGATTTTTACGTGCCGAGTTGCCAGCCCTGACACACAACCTTCAACGAAGGTACGCCCATTCATGCAGATCTCCATGCAGAAGACGCTCTAGCTGAGAACTGAACTGGACAGCGTCTTACTGTGAGGCGACAATGCTACCGCAGCACCACCACCGCGGATACATTACTCCTTCTACATAATTTGTAAAAATACTAAAATCTCAAGTTTACCTTCTACTGTAACTGCTAACAGCTGGTCATAACTTTTCTCTCATTTTACTCCTGTTCTTAAACATGTTTGTACTGTACTTCATGTTTACTTTATACTATGAAATTTTATCTGTGGTCGATGTACTTAAAGGTTGTACATGAAGAGAATTACTTGTACGAGTTCTTCTCTTGCCTTTGTGCCCATTTGTATGAGTTCTTCTCTTGCCTTTATGCCCAGTTTGTGGCTGAAAAGGGTCTTTGGATCACCCCCACCTATTGACTTACCAAATAAATAAGTGCATGCGCACTGCACCAGGTGGACTCATCAGAGCCTGGTAAAATGCAAAAATGTCAGTGCCCTGCAGTCTATACACAGAGCTATGTATCAAAAGTAAACCTTCTTGTAGCCCCTACTCGTGTCCTGCCACAGTGAATAGTATTATCAGAACATGGCACTTTTGTCACTTTTGGTGCAAGGCCCAGGATGTTGGTTCCGTGCAAACTTGTACAAAAAACATCAGAGGTTAGTGTCAAGACTGGTGGCAGATGGCTACACACAGAGCAGCTGGTGGAGTAGAGCTGTACCAGCGTGAAAATTGAAAAACGGTACAAACTAAAAAAATCATAACAGTAAATCACTCTAGGTAAAATTCCTTTACAGACTAGTAATTACATTACCTGGATGCCAGTAAAAAAGATGTTTTGAGAAAGTAAGAGAAAATCAGTCAGAAAAAGGACAAGAAACAGCTCTGATTGGTGAAAATGTAGCTGTTCAGCAAAAAGCAGTTCAAGTTTCAGCTTTAGTACAGGAGATGAGGTCGAATAATTTAGAGGAAAAATAAATCAAAACGCTCTCAGAAGTGTTTAAAATAAGTGAGATACTGGAAGAACATATACAGTCAAATGATAAAAAGCTGGAAAAATATGAGATTCTTTAACCGTTTAGATTCAATGATAAAATTGTAGAAATCAAATGAATAGAATGCATTAGCTTTAAGTTAGTACAAATAAATGGACTCATGTCCCACAGCAGTATTTGTTAACTGAGAGGACACATTGTGCATATGTTCCAAATCTGGCCATCAGAAAGCAAATAAGATTTAAATTAGTAAAGATATAATCATATCAGCAGAAAGAGTTGTTCTTGATAACACTGCAGCAGAAAAGGATTACAAATTGAAGACACCAGAGTGTTTGTGGAAATGATTATTCACTGTATACTAGGCAGAAGACATGTTGAGAGGCAGAAGTGAGATTCAAGTTGCTACATCCAGTAGGCTTTAGGAAAAATTTTCCTGGCTGATCAAATGCATTTTTGGATGCAGAACCGGCTAAGGAAGGGAATAAAATTTAGCCAACATAGGGTTTGCTATTAAACTGAAGGGGACTCTTCATTTTTACTCTTCTGACAATAATAAGGCCCACATTCAGACTTTGCCAGTGAAACATTTTGCATAGCTCCAAAGGAATAAGCTTCAGTAATAGAAAAACGACCAGGAGCAGACTACAAAAATCAGAAGTACCCTCGATTTAACGCAGAGAAGAATGTTTGGAGGTAAAGATGACCAGGAAAAAGACCAGCAACAATGTGAACTTAGTGAATAAAGGGGAGATCCACAGAGCATCAATCCAATTAGATGAAGTTTAGATACAGAAGTTTACTTATGTAAGTAAACCTACCATAACAATACATGCACAAACAGATCACTGTTGCAGTAGCCTAAGTCATATGAGATAAATACCAAAGCTTACAAAGAAAGTGAGGAGGATGCAGGTTCAATGTTTGGCAGCCCTTGGAGGATGGATCTAGGAAACTCAATTCTGGCTCTAGAAAAGATGTGGTTGAAAAAAATGGAAGTTTGTTGACAATGTTAAACTGATGGGAAGACTCTAAAGAATAAAAAGTACAGTTGTGTACACTTACCATAAATGTAGATGTTCGCATGTATTCACTGCTGCAGTCCTAACCATTGGGTTATCCATGCTGTGGTAGCCTTCAGTCGGTCCAAATACCAGCATCAAGGTTTTGTGTGTCGGCTGCTGTCGCTTGCTGGGTGACGTCAGGTCGTCCGAGCTATAAAGGAGAGCAGGCGACGCCATTACCTCAGTTTTTCCTGCCTTAACCAACACAAAGAAGTCCAATTTTAATAATTATTAGTAGTCCTGCAGTCAGAGACCCCCATAGAAATATGTGTCTCTGTAAGGAAAGCAGATATCGGGGAAGGAGGGAGGGAAAGCATGACTGCAGCAGTGAATACACTCAAACATCTACATTTATGGTAAGTGTACACAACTGTACTGTTCTTCGTGTTTCACTGCTGCAGTCCTAACCATTGGGAAGATTCCCAAAGCTGAGGAGAAGGGTGGAAGGTTAATAGATTGGGTGAGCATGCCCTGCAGAATTGCAGAGGCAAACCTAGCCCTAGCTTTTGAGAATAAGTTCAGATGGTAATGTTTGGTGAAGATGTGGACTGAAGTCCATGTGGCAGCTTCCAGGATGTCCTTGGTGGGTACCCCTCTAAGGAATGCTGTGGAAGTAGACGTTGCCCTAGCGGAATGGGTTCTGATGGTCCTAGGGAGTGATTTTCCATGCAAGGAGTAGCAAAATTGGATGCAGTGTGCTATCCAAGGAATGCAGTATCCTTTCCCCCTTGTTCTGAGGGTTAGGGAAGAAGGTGGGCAGATGGATGGCCTCGTTGAGGGTACCATCCAAAACCACCTTTGGTATGAAAGAGGGACTGGTACTCAGGGAGACCCTGTCTGCATGGAAGATGACAATGGGTCAATGGCCATTAAGGCTTGAAGCTCTGACGCTCTCCTGGCTGAAGTAATAACCAGGAGAAAGGCAGTCTTCCAAGAGAGGTGCTTTAGTTCTGAGGATGCTGCAGGCTCGAAGGGAGGCAGAGTAAACGTTTCTAAAACATAGTTCAGGTCCCAGGCTGGGGTGGGCTGTCTTCTGGGAGGCCTGATATTAGAGGCTCCTCTAAGGAATTGTTTGAAAAGAGGGTGGGAGAACAATGGCTGTTCTGTATCAAAGTGTGCCGAGATGGCAGAGGTATGGATCTTTACGGAGGAAAAGGAGAGACCCTTATTAAGAAGCTCAGCAAGATAATCCAGGATAAGAGGAATGGAGGGCAGATGTATGTCTGCCCCCTTGGACTGGCTCCAGGAGCAGAATCTTTTCCATTTTCCAGCATAATATTTTCTGGTGCTTGGCCTTCTGATTTCTGTGATGATGTCAAGGACTTCCTTGCTTAGCATAGATTCCTTGTTGGTTTTGGTAGAATAAGCCTTGCTGAGAGCTTGAGTGTCTGAAGGTCTGGATGCAGCATTGTCAACCACCCCGGGATAGCAGGTGAGGTATTAGAGGTAGCTGTCAGGGGGGCTGGTGATGTAGACTGCACAGCAGTGGGTACCAATGTTGTCTGGGCCAATCTGGGCAATGAGTATTGTTCTTAGTTTTTCCTCCCTTATCTTGATTAGTACTTTTGGCGTGAGAGGTAGAGGTGGGAATGCATACACAAAGAGGGTATTCCAAGGGAAGGTCACGGATTCGACCTTCCAGGCCAGGTGATGGTACTCCCTGGTGCAGAATTTTTGTACTTGGTGATTTAAATGAGAGGCAAAGAGGTCTACCTGGGGGGTTCCCCATGTGTGGGTAATTTGCAGAAAAATGTCTCCGTGGATTTGTCATTCGTGTGGGTCCAGCAGGTTTCTGCTTAGGTGGTCTGCCAGGGTGTTGTTGATGCCCGGTAGGTATTGGGCTATAAGATGCAGTCCCATGGATGAGGCTGCTAGCCACAGGTTCGTGACTAGTCTGCAAAGGGGGTAAGACTGAGGGTGACTGGAAGTCTCTTGTTCAGAGCACAAGCCTGGGCCCACCAGAGGAACTCGGATCTTATGCAAGGGATCACAGGCAGGGAGGTGTCCAGAGGTTGTGAGTGTTGACACCATAGGTTCTTTAGGTACCACTGAATTTTCCTCATGTGTAGTCTGGCCAGAGGTACCAGGAGGATGCATGAGGCCATGTACCCCAGAGCTTGTAGAAACCTCCTGGCAGAAAGCTGGGTTTGGGAGGCCAGAGTAGTGAAGTATTTTGGTAGGAAACAGTTAGTTATGTACTCACCATAATGATCGATGTATGTGGTCCATCTCGCCTACATTCATTACTGATGGGTTAGGAGCCGACAATCGGCTCCGACTCGGCCAACTATTTTCAAGCACGAAGTCTCTAATTGGCTGGGCTAACTGGTATCCCAGGATGCAACTCTCCCAAACCCCCAGATCTTGTTTGCATAAGTCGCAATCAATCCACACACACATAAACCCTAATAAGAGGATTATCATCCCCGGAAGGGAAAAATAAACCAATTCTGAAGGGTCTCGAAACAATTATCCTCCAAATCCATAGGCAGGGGGCAGGTGGGAGGGTATGTAAGAATGTAGGCGAGATGGACCACATACATCGATCGTTATGGTGAGTACATAACTAACTGATGTTATGTGGTCCTATCTCGCCTACATTCATTACTGATAGGACAGCGTCCCTAGCTCCCCTAATCTGGGAGGCTCAAAGGAAAACACTCCTGAGAACCGTGGAACCAAAGGAAGCCCGGCCTCTAGATGCCACGTCCAATTTGTAATGAGAGACAAAGGTATGATGAGAGGCCCATGTGGCCGCAGCACAGATGTCGTCTAAGGAAAGCCTGGCACGACAAGCTACTGAAGTCGAAACTGCTCTAGTTGAATGAGCCTTGACTGAGAATGGTAAACTTCTGCCTGCTGAAGAGTAAGCAAAGGTAATGCAATCCTTAATCCACCTGGAAATTGTGCACTTGGAGACAGAGAAACCCGTCCTATTCTCCGAAAAGGAGACAAACAATTGATCTGATTTCCTTGACTGTTTAGTCCTGTGTAAATAAAATCTTAGTTGTCTATGGACATCCAATTAATGAAATTTGTACTCCGCCTTGTTGGAGAAGTTGGGAAAAAACACAGGTAACTCAATGGATTGGTGGAGATTAAGGGTGGATGACACCTTGGGAAGAAAGGATGCGTTAAGTCTCAATGAAACCCTGTCCTTATGGAATATTAAATACGGGGGCCTAATGGACAAAGCTTGGAGTTCAGATACTCTTTTAGCCGACGTAATGGCTACCAAAAAGGCTGTTTTCCAGGATAAAAATTTTAATTCGCAAGTGGCAGCCGGCTCAAAGGGGGGAGAAGTGATGGCTTGCAATACTAGAATTAAATCCCATGGCATAACGGGTGTTGACACAGGAGGATGTAATAACCAGGCCCCTTTTAGAAATGCTTTGTCTATGACTCATAAGAGCAGGCTCATGGAATACATGGAAGTTAGAAATGGCCGCCAGCTGTACCTTAATGGTGGAAGGAGCAGAGCCTTGTTGGAAATGCAAAGCTAAAAAGTCTAGGACCGCTGATATCGGGGCTGTGAATGGATCTAGGCCTTGTGACTGAGCCCAGGTGGAGAACCTCTTCCACTTGCTATAGTAAATATTTCCGGTGGAAGACTTATGTGATGAAGAAAGGATATGGACCACCTCAGGTGATAAGGAATGTAGTCTAATTATTGATGGAAGTGGAGCAGCCAGGCTGTCAACCTGAGGGATTGTAGGGAGGGGTGTAACTGTCCTGACATATGAGTCAAAAGGTCTGGTAATGGATCCAGAATCCAAGGACCGTCCACTGCATACCGCTGAAGGAAGGGGAACCAAACTTGGCGAGGCCAGTGTGGAGCAATAAGAATCATCTTGCTTCCCAAATGAATGTCTTTCTGAATCACTCTTGGTAACAAAGGAGACGGAGGAAAGGCATAGAGCAGACCGAGAGGCCAATCGTGGACTACAGCGTCCCTGGGTGATTCCCCCTGTGGGGGGATCAGAGTGAAGTATTTGCTGCATTTGGTGTTGAGGGGACTGGCAAAGAGATTGCAGCAAGGCTGACCCCACCTGCTGAAGATCCGAGTCGCAACTCGGCTGTTCAGGGACCACTCGTAAGGCAGCAGAATAGCTCTGCTTAGCCTGTCTGCTATCACGTTGGATTTTCCCGGAATGTGCGTTGCCACTAGGAACCGTTGGGAAGACACTGCCCAATCCCACACTCTCATGGCCTCTCTGCAGAGTGGATATGACTTGGTTCCCCCTTGTTTGTTCAGGTACCAAACAACTGACATGCTGTCCGAGTGAACAGCAATTGTTCCCCTTGGAAGAAAGCTCTGAAGTGCTTGCAACACTAACAGCACTGCTCTCATCTCTACGACATTGATGTGTAGGTGTACCTCGTAATCCTGCCAAGTGCCTTGGACCGTTCTGCCCAGATAATGCCCCCCCCCACCCTATCTAGGAGGCGTCCGTGGTCACTGTGGCAGCCGGAGAAAGGGGAAATAGATTCATGCCCTTGTTCAGGATGGAATGACATAGCCACCAATGAGATCCTGCTTGCAATGTTCTGTGAGACGAACTGGGTGAGAGAGGGGTAATTTTTGATAGGACCATTGGGCTGAAAGAAGCCACTGAAGGACTCGCATGTGAAGCCTGGCTAAGGGTATTAGCATGATGGTCGCCGCCATGGAACCCAGTAACTGAAGAACTAACCTGGCTGGGACCTTCTTGTGGGGCAAGAGAGCCTGGACCTGGGATTGCAACACTGTTATTCTTTCCTGAGGTAGAAAGGCCCTCATTAGAATCTAATTTAATTCTGCGCCTTTAAAGACAATACACTGTGAGAGCAGCAAATCAGATTTTCCCCAGTTTACTGTAATCCCCAACTTTTGACAGAGATTTAAGGTAGCCTCCCTGGCTTGGATGAGGAGATGCCTGGTGGGGGCGGTAAGGAGACAATTGTCCAGGTAAGGAAACACCTGGAATCCTAGACGTCTCAGGTGAAATGTCACCACTGCCAAGCATTTGGTGAACACCCTGGGGGCTGTGGTGAGACCAAACGGCAGGGCTCAAAACTGGAAGTGACTGGCTCCCAGCCGGAAGCATAAATGGATCCTGGATGTCTTGTTTATCTTGATGTGATAACAGGCATCCTTGAGGTCGATGGAGGACATCCATACTCCCTCTTCCAACAATGGGAAGATGGACTGAAGAGTGACCATTCGGAATTTGGATTTCAGGACGTAGTGATTTAATCGGCTGAGATCCAAGATGGGCCTCAGGTCCCCTGTTTTCTTTGGCACCAAAAATAGTCTTGAGTAAGTTCCTGATCCGATCTGGTCTGGGGGGACCGGTTGGATGACTCCTTTTCTTAGTAGCTTTGATATTTCTAACACTACTTGATCCCTTTGACTGGGTGGAAAGTCCGGGATTCTTTTGATTGAGGGAGGAAGTGAAATAAAGGGGATGGTATAACCTCCGGTGATTATTCGAAGCACCCATCGATCCTGAGTTATGCTCTCCCAGGCTTGAAGATGCTTTGAAAAATGACCCCCGACTGGCTCCGGAGCAGCACAGCCGGGCAACCCTTCAAGAATGCTGATAGGAAGATCCGCGAAAGGAGTCGCGGTCTCCCAGATTGCGGGGGCCTCCTCTGCCCTTAGGACGGCGTCTTCCAGAATAATTTCCCCCACCTCTACCTCTGGAGGGGGACTCACCTTGAGTGACTGGGAAAGACTTTTGTGATTTTTTGAACCACATCTTCCCTCCTCTCTGAGCCTTGGGATAAGGCCTAGAGGGAAGAAAAAAATGGGTCCCTACGGCAGATAAAGTCTTATCCTCCTGTTCACATCTAGTGAGAGTCTCTTTCACTTTTGGTCCAAAAAGAGAGGACCCATCAAAGGAAAACTACTCACACTTTCCACAAACTGCCACAGGGCCAAACCACAGACACAACACAACGTAGCTATGAAAATAGCTTTTGTTTCACAGGAAAAGTACTATTCTGCAAAGAGGGGTTTGGGAGAGTTACATCCTGGGATACCAGTTAGCCCAGCCAATTAGAGACTTAGTGCTTGAAAATAGTTGGCCGAATCGGAGCCGATTGTCAGCTCCGAACCCATCAGTAATGAATGTAGGTGAGATAGGACCACATAACATCTTTGTTTTTCTGGGAACAGAAAGGCCATTTGCTGTTCTGTGTCCAGTAAGGCTCCCAGAAATATGATTTTCCTGATAGGTGGCTGTTTTGATTTCCTTTCGTTGATAGTGAACCCCAGAAAGGTGAGTATGGTTTTTACAAATGAGAGGTGCTGCAGGAGCAATTCCTTGCAGTCTGCCCGGATGAGACAGTCATCCAGGTAAGGGTAAATCTGTACATTGTTATGCCTGCAAAAGGCAATGGCAGGAGCTAGAAATTTGGTGAATACCCTGGGAGCAGCAGATAAACCAAAGGGCAAAGAGGAGAATTGAAAGTGTAGTGATCTTGCGCTAAGGCGCAGGAATTTTCTGCATAATTCCCTTACTGGGATGAGCAGGAAAGCATCCTTTAAGTCTAAGGTGACCATCCAAGCTTTGTTTTGCAGCATTGGTAGTAGCTGTTGTAAAGTAAGCATTTTGAATTTTGGGATTACCAGAAAGGTATTGAGAAAGGATAGGTCCAGGATGGGACGCCAAGTCTCCTCTTTCCTGGGAACAAGGAAAGGTCTGGAATAGAATCTTTTTGCAACTTGTTCTGGAGGTACAGGTTCTACTGCCCCTAGGGATATTAGGTTTTGCAACTGTTTTAGTGCTTCTGCCCACTGGTTTGGAGGTACATCTGGGTACCCTCTTGGAGGTGGTAGTTCTTGGAAATAGAATTTGTACCCCTGAGCAATGATTTTTTTAAGACCCATTGATCTTTTGTTATGGAGTTCCAATTTTCACTGCTTAGAGATAGCCTTCCTCCTAGCTTTTGGTGTGGTGGAGGCAGGCAGAGATGGGAAAGGGAGTCATTGAGAGTTTTTTCCATACAGGGTTGCTTTTGAACTCCCTGCTCTAGTGTCTGATGGGGGGGACACTGTTTTGTTCTTTGCTGGCCCTAAGTTTTAGTCCTGGTGGGTCTGTCCCTATGGAATTTGCCTTGTGCCTGCCTGTTTGGTGCAGGAAAGGACAAGTGTTTAGAGGGAAAATTTCTGCTGAACCTAGGAGGTTGTACTTGAAGAAAATCTTTAACAGTCTGCATCGATTTTGCTTTGTCTTCCATCTTTTTAAGGACCTCTTCAGTTTTCTGTCCAAGCAAGCGGTCTTTGTTAACAGGTGCATCCATGATTTTAGCTTTGACATGATCAGGGACAGGTTGTTCCATCAGCCATGCATGTCTTCTAATAACAGATCCTGTCACTGCTGCCCTGCTAGAAGCTTCTAGGGCGTCAGATCCACAGTGCAAGGAGTGCTTTGCCACCTGAAATGAAGAGTGCAGTAATTCTGCTATCTCTTTATTGTTAGTAAAATCTGGAAAAGCAGAAATGTTCTGTTTCAAAAGTTCCAAAGTGTGCTGTTATTTTAACTTATGGAACTGACAGTTGAGAGCCCTTATAGTTAAAGTTGCAGAGGTATACACTTTTTTTACCCCATCTGTCCAGGGCCCTGGATTCTTTGTCTGAGGGAGTAGGATTCTTTGCAGAGGTAGCCTTAACTCCCTTAGGTCCCTGAGTAATCACCTCTGGATCTACTATAGGATCTCTGCAGAGGAATTTATGTGAGTCAGGTACCCTGCAGTATGTGTCAGGTTTTCTGAGGGCAGGTGGAAGGGTGTCAGGGGTAAGGCTGGATTCTTGGTAAACATCAACTACCACCTCCAAGATGGGTGGGATGGCTAGAGGCCTGTGCTGTGGTAGGTCCAGAAACTCGCTTAGTCTTTTCTTGGATTGAGACAAATCCGTTGATTCCCATTGGAAGTGTTCCCTGAGGGTGTGGAGGGTTTCCCCAAAGGAAAAGTCCTCTGGAAGTGATGCAGAAGATATATATAGATTCTTCTGCATCTGAATCTTCATAGGCAGTAAGAGGATTTTCCTCTTCAAAAACAGAGGAGTCAGATCCTTCTAAGTCTAAATCCGATTGGATGTCATGGCTGGTGTGGCATGATTACCCCGGATGAAAGTGAAGAGATCCTCTGCCATTTTAAGCATTCTACTTTGAGGAGGGGGGGAGTAGTGGAATGGAGACTTTTTGCTGTTTTCTTTGGAGTAGCTCTAAGTCTGGCCTGAGGGATATCCCTCGATGCTGTCGGTGTGTTAGTCAGAAGAGAGGACAAAGGCCTTGAAGTGAATTCCGAAGTGCGAGCGGTATCCTCAGAAGCCGGTGCCTGCATAGCTCTGGACCCAACTGAGGCAGAGATAGCCGAAGGCTCGTTAGACGATCCAGTTTTCTGCAGCACACAGGACTCCAAAAGGGTCTCAGTAGAGGCCTGCAAAGTAATCGAGTCGGGCATCAGGGGCTGCGAAAGCGCCTCACTGAATTCCAAAAAACTGCTGATCCTTTTAGCAGTGGTGTCGTCAGAAGGCTTGGTCTTAACCAGTCTGTCTCTATCCTTATCTTTACATTTTTTTGAAAGACCTGCGGTTTGCTGACTGACAGATGCCATATCAGTAATTGGAGATGGAAGATGAAAATATCTGGCTACAAACAGAGCTCTATGACGAATAGTTCTAGAGTTAAAGAGGGCACAGAACCAACAGCGGGGTACATCATGATCTGGGCCTAAGCAAGAGACAGTAAGAATGGAAGTCTCAGTATGGTATTTGCTTTCCATAGGCGAGACATTTATTGACTTTTTCAGACATCGGTTAGTGCAAGAAAAAGGAAGGATCCCCAATGGGGTACTTAGCTTTAGACGTTTTCAGCTGAAGTTCGAAATCTGGAAACTGTTGTGAATTGCTTCTGCTACGGGCTCCACAGCAAGAAAAAATGAGGTAATGGCGTCACCTGCTCTCCTTTATAGCTTGGACGACAGGACGTCACCCAGCAAGTGACAGCAGCCGACGCAGAAAACCTTGACTCTGGTATTCGGACCGACTGAGGGCTACCACAGCATGGATAACCCAATGGTTAGGACTGCAGCACTGAAACAAGAAGAACATTCCACTTTATGCCATTAAGGTTTAGAAGGATGTTGAAGGATTGAAGAGGTTACACTACGTAAATAAGGTTTTGTTGTTATTTGTATGTGTATAAAAATTCATGATTTAAATAAGTTATATTGTAAAGCAGACAGTGGTATTATAAATGTGAGGTGAGAGAGGTTTACCACTGACTGCTGTATATGCTAGTGATATTAAAGTAAGAAAGTACTTTTTTCTTAATTGTAATGTATCCAAGGTTTGCACTCTTATCACTACAAATGCTGGAAAGAAACTAGTTAAATTTAATATAATGTTATGACATTGGGGTGATGGGGGAAGTAAAAGTTTATTAAACATATTATATGTAGATCTAAAAGATAGTAAGTTCCCATATTTTATAGGGCTGTCTGTCTTAAATAGTGAGTTTGAACTATAAACAAGGGATTTTTAAGCAAATTTGCTTAAAAATAAGACAAATGATGAAAACCATTACCAAATGTAACTCTTCCTTGCATTCAGAAAGTTAGCTGCTGTTTATTTTTCTATTAGTACCTGCTTTTAGCTAAAGACAAGGAGCACGCAGATGCAAGAAATTAATTTGGTCTGATCAGTAAATATGCTAGACATTTTCTCCCATTAGGAAATGCTTTTAGTTTGAGACAATGAGTCTGCAGGTACAGGCAACTAATCAGGAAAGGTATGAGTAGTGTGATCAGAATTATATATAGAAATTATAATACAATTAACTTTTAAAGGGAAACTGGCAAGCAGCTCAGTGAAAATAAGTGAAGCCCAAAACTGTGGGAAGTGAATAGTTACACTACTGGTTGCCACTCCAGTAGCCCTAGTAACTTGATACATTAAATACAACAGTGTACCATTTAGTTATAAAAAAAGGTTAACCAGTGCACTTTTTGTTGAGGTTAAAAGTTAAAGTTTACTGAAAGCATGAAATTGTTTTTCACATTTGGGAGGGGAACAGATACGATAAAGATATACAGCAATCTGTGTAAGTGGGAACACAAGCTCCAATATATGCTTCAGTATGGTTAATAACCTTAGAATAAGTAAGCCTGTGCAAGCAGCCATCAATATGGGGCAGCTGCTCCTGTATGAAGGGATAAACTTCCATTTTGGAAAGAATCTATAGTTTTGTATGTTTGTTATCCCTTAAAAGCTTTTAAACAAATTTAGATTTTTTTCTTTATTTCTTCTGTTTTTATTGAAGTGAAATGTCTAGGAAATGTGACATGGGTTCAAATAGAAATGAGAAGCATTATTAGTGTAAACACATAAGCTGCAGGTTGGAAATATACAGTCAATTGAACTGTCATGTACACTATGAGGAAGTAATATTTTTTCTCATTATAACAATCCAAAAAACAAAAAAAAACAACGTGGAACAAACTCCGAAAACTACAAAAATAAATAAAAATATGTGTATGAAAACCAATGTAGCGAACACCTAAAATTTATTGGCACTTTCGTCCATCCAATATACAAATGAACTTCTTCAGATAAATTTTAAAATAAACAACCCTCCCATTTTATATTACCTGCCAAAAGGTAAACTACCATCACCAAATCATCTTCTTAAAGCCACAGACCTTATAAATATGCAATCTTATATTAAAATATATTACATACATTACAAACTCATTTAAATCAGAAACAATAGACAATCAAATTGATCAACCTAATAAACAAAATAGGTATTGCTTAATTTACCTTATCTTGCCAAAGATTTTAATTTAAGAATACATGCTAATGTGCAATTTTCATTAACACCGGGAAAAGGAAAGGCATTCAGTTTAAGCTGCCATAGCAGCTCCATTTTAATGCCCACGGCCCACCCCTTATATTTTTCATAACCTGTTCTATATTCAAGTAATGAAAAAAATTATTTTGATTACTCACTATATGTTTAGCTAGGGCGTTACTGGTGTTCATATACATATTGTTTAAAACACCTCTCAGTTTTGCCTATATAAAATACAGGACATAACTGGCACCTCGCTATGTATATAACACCCTTTGTATCACAAGAGTATTTCCCCTGATCTTGTATTTTGATATCATTAACCACGAAAAAAATTGGTTGTGTCCATAAATATACACTGTGGGCATCTACCACATTTTATAATTCCGTGGTTTTTAGTATAGTTGATCCTAGCCCTTTCAAGGATTATTTTTATACTTATTCAATACAAGAGAGGGACCAAAGTATGGAAATATCGAATGCGGCTATTGAACCCAATGTGAACTTTCAGTATAGAACTAGTTTTATCACTGCATATTCTTGTGATTCTTACATTATTAGAAATGTGTCGAGTAAAAATTGGAATTTATTTAAGGAAAACATTACCCTTACTAATAAGATTGGAGATGCCCCTAGGATTACATTTAGAAAAGGAATAATTGGTTTTAAAAATATTACCAACATTTTACACTGTCTTCCTCAAGAATGTAAGGACATTGATTACAAAAAACAAATTTCCTGGTGCTTTGCATACAAATTTTTTTCTCTTGTAATCATAGAGATACTAATTTCAAACATAATCTTTAAGTTCCACCCAGTTTTAAACAATTTTTGGACATGTTCCAACTGTCCCAGAAACCACAGGATTAAATTTTGAAATCTTCCAGTGCCTGTTAATAATATCCTTTACTTTCTGGGAGGCATGGTTAAACTCCATCATACGCAAGTACTAGGCTAATGGCCCTGGAGCCTTTACAAGCCTAGCCCATAGGATTACCCTGGCATTGTGCCACCCAACCTTAGTTCCCAGTGCCTCAGTCGTGTAAAGCCACTGGAGTGATCCCTGAGGTGAATTTTCTATTTCCCATCCACTCAGCAAGATTTCTCTTGAAGAGGGACAGTGAGGTGCTCTGCTTGACAAGTATGGGAAGTCTATTCCATAGCACGGGCAGTCGCTGGGTTATGAACCTGTCCCTTCAGCATGTTCTGTTGGTTGTGGTAATGAGGTTGAGGTCTCTGGAGTGTGTGGTGCGGAAGGATTGGGATTTCTTTAGATGTAGCATTTCTAACAGAGCTGGGTCAGACATGGTTTTGTAAGTCAAGCAGAGATCGCCTCTAAGTAGGCTATATGAGTCAGAGAACAGTTGCCTTTTCAAATTTATTGGGGGTCACTAATAGTGGGAGCCTTATCCCCACTACTAAACCCAATATCTAATAAGGGTTTGTATTTCTTGCACACTCATCCAAACCTTCTCCACCAATTTTATCTGCAAATTCTTTAGGATATCCTCATTTTAAAAACATCTGAGAAACTTTATCTAGTTCTTGAATAACGTCTTCCCTTCTGGAGGTCATCCTTCTTATCACATGAATATACTATCCTTTAACTAAACTTTTTTTTCTGTGCAAATGGGCTTGCATTACTGAAAGTTGGTTTCTTATAAATTTTTGATTTGAAACCCTCATCAGCATGTTCAATTGCGGTGTCCAAATAACTAATACTTTTCCTGTTGTAGTAATATGTGAACCTAAGGAAAGAGGTGCTATCATTCAGATAGTCAAGAAACCTGGGGATGTAAATGTCTGGTCTTAGTTATTTTGTGGCAGGAGGTATTTGCCTGGTCTACCTGAGTTGGGAAATACACAGAAGGAATCATAATACAGTCACTTTATTGGCCAAAGAGCTCATTACCTAGTTTTCTTCTGTGCTGCTATATTTTGCACGTTTGCATGCATTAGCAGTGCCTTGCACAGTAGTAAACACCTAGAAAGAATAGTACATAAAACTATACAGTGTAAAGCAGCAATGCAGCAAAAATACTTTGTGCAATGACAAGCGTGGAGTAGCTAGTAGGGAGTCAAGTGGCAACACCTACAGATTTAGTAGAATTCAGTATTGTGAAAACATTATAGTAGAATTTAGTACTGTTTAGTACAATCTGCTCCAATACAGCAGCCGTACTAGTCTACACAAACAAAGCACCCTTAACAGCCTTCTGACCCCAATACACCACCCCGCTGTAGCTCACAAATCAAAGGAATGGACAGTACAGATGTCCCGTTTCCTAATTTCTCTGTAGCCAGCTTGGTGGAGATGGACGTCTTGAGACAATGTAGCAAATGTCTCATGTTTACTGACAACCACTTAAAGAAGCAGACACAGTATGCAACAGGTGTACTTACACTATGACACTGGAGGCTAAACTCTTACATACAAGTGCATATCAGGTTGTCGAAACCAATTCACAACACCCAACTCACACAGCACACACACAAACTAACATATGCTGAGGGACTTAAAAGCAGTCTTCCTAAACAACAAAGATCGACTAGATCACCCACTGTCAAAGCTATGTCTCAGCAAGCCCAAAGGCACTCAGAAAAAAACACCTAACACCATACATACTGTCATGTCACTCTCAGTGGAGCCCCAAATACTAAGCCCCAGGCAAGCAAACATACTTCCCAAAACTATCATAAAGGCTCCACTCTAAGACATACTAATGCCCCTCTAACTAGGATGAACAAGAAGATATCTGTTCATTGCCTACCTGGAGTTAGAATCCGCCAAACCATGCACACACTCAAGTCATTACACCACAGGTACCAGTATGATTCCATCATAGTTCATGCAGATGTAAATTACCTGAGCTGTACCTCCCTTGACTATGTGAAGACAGACAATATAGAGCTTTCAGACTGTGTGCTTCAGGCTGGTATGAGCCTAGCATTGTGCAGCATATTACCATCACCAAGGATGATGCCTTAATATGAACAAAAACTGATTTCAACAACTAGCTGTCTTTCTGATGTCATTCTAAAAGGATCCAATATTTGTCAAATTGCAAAGGCATGGTTAACAGACCACATTGCTTTGACAACGATGGTCGGCACCTCCACCCTCTCGGCTTTCAAATACTAGCTATAACTTTATCAATCCCCATAGTGCCGCTTTTTAGGCCATACCAAGTTGACAAACCCATAGCAAAATCAACTCAACTGAATATCAAGGATTTACAGCTCAATAGCAGAAGTCTAAATTTAAAAACTACACTTCCTCCAAGCTCTCCTCACACTCAGGAATATAGACATCTATGCAGGTACCAAGACGTGGTTTATAGTGGCAGACAGTACCCCCAGCAGTGAAAGGTTTCAGTGCCTTCCACACTTTTAGACCAGTAGCTACACAGACAAGGGTTAAAGGAGGATTTGTCTCAATATACATCAAGAAATTACAGTTGTGTACACTTACCATAAATGTAGATGTTCAAGTGTATTCACTGTTGCAGTCATCACTTGTGGGTTATCCCTGCTGGTTAGCTCTTGGCCGGCCTGAATACCAGAGTAAAGAATATCCCTCCTGCGTCAGCTGCAGGATGCCTGAGACTGACGTCAGGTCGTCAGAGCTATAAAGGGAGGCAGCCAATGCCATTGCATCAGTTTTTCTTGCTCCCAACCTATAGGAGCCCTGATCAGAAGGCCTGAAGAAGGCCAACCTGGGGTATGTCATTAGGTATAATAAGGTATCAAGGAAACAAAAAGGGGGAAGGAGGGAAACAGGACTGCAACAGTGAATACACTTGAACATCTACATTTATGGTAAGTGTACACAACTGTACTATGTTCTTCATGTTTCACTATTGCAGTCATCACTTGGGGGAAGATTCCCAAAGCTGAAAAGTAGGATGAAAGGAAGGAAGGGAAGGAGTCGGAGAATAGGCTTGCACTGCTCTAATTGGAAGCCATTAATCCCTGCAGAACTCCAGAAGCAAAGCCTGCCTGGGATTTGGAGTAAAGAGGCAGTTGGTAGTGTTTTGTGAAGGTGTGAAAAGATGTCCAGTTGGCAGCTTCTAGAATACCCTTGGTATGGACGCCTCTGAGGAAGGCAGTGGAGATTGATGCTGCCCTAGTGGAATGGCTTTAGACAGGATTGGGAGGTATTTTCCCATGGGAAGAGTAGCAGAAACGTGTGCAGTGTGATAGCCATTTAGAAATGGTCTGCTTGAATATAGGTTCCTATCTGCCCCTGGGGCGAAGCTGACCAGCATCTGGTCAGTCTTTCTGAAAGAGTTGGTCCTATCCAGATAGTATCTAAGCTGTCTGTGCACATCTAATGTATGTATGATCCTTTCCCCCATATTTTGTGGGTTTGGAAAGAAGGTAGGGAGCTGGATAGCCTGATTAAGGGTCATGTCAGCTACCATCTTATGCATAAAGGAAGGATTGGTTCTAAGAGACGCCCTGCCTGCATGGAAGACAATGAAGGGTTCAATGGCCATGAGGGCCTGCAGCTCGGAAACCCTCCTGGCTGAGGTTAGGGCCAGCAGGAAGGCAGTCTTCCAAGAGAGGTGCTTCATTTCTGCTAAAGCAGCTGGTTCAAAAGGAGGTAAAGTCAATTTTTTCCAGTACATAGTTCAGGTCCCATGCAGGAGTGGGTGGCCTTCTAGGTGGTCTGATGTGCGACACCCCTCTAAGGAATTGTTTTAACAGGGGGTGGGAGAACATAGGATGTTCTGCAGGGGAATGAGCAGAGACAGCTGAGGCATGAATTCTGATGGAGGAGTATGATAATCCCTTTTACACGAGCTCCACCAGGTAATCTAGAACCAAAGTGAGAGTGGCATTAGAGTTGCTTGTACCCTTAGCTTGGCACCAGGCAGTAAATATTTTCCATTTTGTGGAGTAGGATTTCCAGGTGCTGGGCCTCTTGGCCTCCTTAATGATATCCAGAACCTGCTTGCCCACAGGTGACCTGATATCCACCTCTGGCATATAAGCCATGCGGATAGGCTGAGTGTTTGAAGATTCGGATGCAGTACTGACCCTTTTTCTTGGGTTAGCATTTTTTCTGAGAGGCAGGCTCATGGGGAGTTCCTTGGTCAGGCTGAGGAGCAAGGGGTACGAGTGTTGCCTGGGCCAGTTCGGGGCAATGAGGATAGCTCTTGGCCTTTCCTCCCTGATCCTTAGAAATACCCTGGGAATCATTGGCAAGGGAGGGAAAGTGTACACAAATAGATTGCCCCAGTGGAAGGAGAGAGCATCCACCTTCTAAGCCCATGGGTGGAACTCCCTGGTGCAGAACCTGGTCAAACGTCTGTTTTCTATGGATGTGAAGAGGTCTACCTTCGACGTTCCCCCAGAGGCGTATGATGCTGAGGAAGGTTTCTCCTTTTGTAGCTGCCATTCACGGGGGTTCTGGACACTTCTGCTGAGATGGTCTGCTAGGGTGCTGTGCTCCCCTGGGATGTACTGGGCTATCAGATGTAGTCCCAACATTGGGCCTGTCTGCCAGATTAGCATGGCTAGACGACAAAGGGGGTAGGAGTGAGTTCTCCCCTCCTTGTTGATGTACAACATGACCGTGGTGTTGTCTGTTTTGATCATGAGCACTCCTGGTCTGAGATGGGCCTTGAAAGCTGCTACAGTCCTGTGTACCACCATCATTTCCTTCAGGTTCATGTGGTGGGCTAGATCCCTCTAATCCCAGATGCCCTGAGTGCACGTCTCCTAAGTGACTCCCCCAGGCTGTGTCTGAGGCATCTGTGGTGATGGTCTGGCCTTGGGGAAGGGTGATAAATGGTAGACTCCTGTTCAGGGTACAGACTTCTGCCCACCATAGGAGTTCCTTCCTTAAGCAGGGAATCAGAGGTAGCTGTAGTTCCAGTGACTGAGAATGTTGGCACCATAGGTTTCTTAGGTACCATTGCAGTTTTATCATGTGTAGCCTGGCCAAGGGCACCAACAGAATGCAGGATGCCATGTACCCTAGTGCTTGCAGGAACTTCCTTGCTGTGAGGTGTGTCCTGTGAGCTAAATGGGAAAAGTAGAGGGGAGAAAGCTCTGCTTTTCTGGAGACAGGAAGGCTCTTTGGGTGGATGTGTCCAGCACAGCTCCAAAGAAGGTTATCCGACTTGTGGGCTGGAATTGGGATTTTTCGTTGTTGACGGTAAATCCCAGAGAGGTTAGAAGGGTTTGGACAAAAATAAGATCCTGCAGGAGTTTCTCCCTGTTGTCTGCCTGGATGAGACAGTCGTCCAGATAGGAGTAAATCTGTATGTTCTGTCTGCAAAAGGTAATAACAGCAGCCTTGCATTTGGTGGCAGGCACCACCAGAGCAGAGAATTGAAAGTGTTCTGTGCCTGCTCTGAAGCGTAGGAAACTCCAGCAGAACTCCCTTATCAGGCTATGGAGGTAGGCATCTTTCAGATCTAGGGTCACTAGCCAAGCATTTGGTGTCAGCATCTGTTTTTGGAGTGTTAATATTTTGAATTTTGGCACTAGGAGGGACAGGTTTAATGTGGATAGGTCTAGAATAGGGTGCCAGGTGCCCTCTTTTCTTGATGCTAGGAACAACCTTGAATAAAACCCTTTTCCTGCTTGGTCCTCTGGTACTGGCTCCCTGCCCCTTGAGCACAGAGTTTTTGAATCTGGCAGAGGGCCTCGGTCCTCTGATTTGCTGGTATGTCTGGATAACCTGATAAACTTGGGTTCTCTTTGAAAGATAAGCTGCACCCTTGGGAAATTATTTTTAGGATCCACTGATCTGCTGTGATGGTTTGCCACTTGTCTATGAATAGGGATAGCCTTCCTCCTAGCCTGTGGGGGGGTGTGGGGAGCAGAGGGGAGAGGGGGAGTCATTGTGAGTCCTTAGTGTAGGGAGTGGACTTAGAACTCCCTTGCCTAGGAGTGGTAGAGGTCCACTGTCTAGGCCTCTGCTTTCCTTTGCACAGTTTTGGCTTGGGCGGGAAAGAACCAGTGTTTGGTGGGAAAGTTCCTACTGAATCTGGGGGGTTGTACCTGTAGGATGTCTTTGACTGTCTGCATGGACTTGGCCTTATCCTCCATTTTCTTAATCACCTCCTCTGCTTTAGGGCCAAAAAATTGTTCCCTATCCAAGGGGGCGTCCAGAAGTTTTGATTTAACATGATCAGGGAAAGGTTGTTTTCTCAACCATGCATGTCTCTTATGACTGATCCTGAAACAGCAACCCTGCTAGAGGCGTCTAGAGCATCAGATCGGCAATGTAGGGAATGTTTTGCCACTTGAGAGCTGGAGTTTATCAGATCTTCTAGTTCTCTAGTAGTAGTACTCTCTGGGAAGGAGGAAATTTTCTGCTTTAATAATTCCAGCGTGTTCTGTTGACATTTAAGCATATGGAATTGGCAATTGAGAGTTCTAATGGCTAGGGTAGCTGAAGCATATACCCTTTTGCTCCATCAGTCCAAGACTCTGCTCTCCTTGTCAGGGAGTATTGGGTTTTTGGAGGAACTGGCCCTAGAACTCCAGGGTCCCCGAGTGATGGGTCGGCTGCAGGGTTCTTGAATAAATACTTATGGGTATCTGGCATCCTATAATAGCTATCAGGCTTTCTGGGTGCAGGAGGTAGGGCATCAGGTTCAGTCTCAGGTGACCTGCAGCTCAGACTCCAGGAAGACATCCTCCACCACATCCAGAACGGGAGGGATGTCTAAGGGTTTGTGCTGTGGTAAGTCCAGGAACTCGCAATCTCTTCTTCATTGGGGATAGTCCTGGGCTTCCCAAAGGAAATGCTCTCTGAGGGTATTTAAGGTCTCCCCAAATGAGAAGTCCTCAGGAGGGGATGCAGAAGGAATGGATTCCTCAGCATCTGAATCCTCAAAGGTTGTCAGAGGCTGCTGTTCAATGTCCGAGTCCAGAAATTCTGAGTGCTCAGACTCTGGTTCCAAAAGCACCTCTGAAGAAAGGTCCCTTTTTATTTTGGCTGGAGTAGCCTGAGCAGACTGCTTTCCTCTGATGAAAGTGACTAAATCCTCGGCCATCCTAAGTAATTGCTGTGACTGAGCAGGTTGGGTGGGAGGAAGTGGGTGACTGAGCATCGAGGAATGAGTTTTCCTAGGAGTGGTTTTGCTTTTAGGCCTCAGTGATTCAATGGGCCTGGGTGCGGTTTTGGCTGGTGGAATGGCTGTTGATCTTTGTCTGGCATTGGTCATCCGAAACGTCTCCTCAGAAGCCGGTGCCTGCAAAGCAGCTCCAGACCCAATCGCGGGGCTAATGACTGACATTTCAAAAGGAGAAGCCTGATCCGGCAGCATACCGGACTCCAAAAGGGTCTCGGTAAAGCCCTGCAGTGGCTGTACAGCTGTCATCAGGGGCTGCGTAGGCATCTCACCGAGTTCCGCTGTGCTAGTAGACGGTAGGCTGGCTGACTTCAGGGTTGTGTCATCTGCAGGCCTAACCTTCTGTGGTCTCTTTCCTTCTCTTTTTAGGAATTTCCACCATAGACTGACCAAAGGATGCCATTTCACACTGGTTAACTACTCTCCCTGAAATGCCTGGCTACAAATTCAGCTCTTCTACAGATGGTCCTAGCGTTACATAAAGCACAGAACTGACATCCAGGGACGTCGTGGTCTGGGCCTAAACAAGTCACACACAGATTTTGGAAGTCTCTGTGTGGTATTTGTTTTCCACAGCGGAGACTGTTATTTACTTTTTCAGGCATCGGTTAAGTGCAAGAAAAAGATCTCCAATGGGGCACTTAGCTTTAGTAGTTTTTCTTCCTCACTCTGGCAACGGCCGTCCGACGCACTCACAAACTGCTTCTGCTTTGGGTTCCACGGCAAGAAAGACGGATGTAATGGTGTCGGCTGCCTCCCTTTACAGCCCTGACAACCTGACGTCAGTCTCAGGTGACCTGCAGCTGATGCAGGAGGAATATTCTTTACTCTGGTATGCGGGCCGGCCGAGGGCTACCCAGCAGGGATAACCCACAAGTGATGACTGCAACAATGAAACATAAAGAACATCAAGCACATCTCTGATGTGTTCAAAGAGGATGATGTGCTGGAGTTCATCCACATGCAGATTACCACAGACAACATCCTCTACCATATCCTAGCCATCAATACGTCACCCTCCATGTCCCAAGAAGCTAAGAATGCATACTTGGACCTACTGGAGACACAAATACCATCATACCTAACACCCTACTCATAGGAGACTTTAATTCCCCTCTATAGACTGAGAATCCTATATGGCCCCAAATCTAAAGGCACAGAGCTTCCCAAATAGTGAATATGTCCACTAGAGGCGCGACTATACTGGACTTCATGATTACAAATATGGGAGAACACTGAACCCCCCCCACACACACATACACACACACACACACACACACACACACACACACACACACACACACACACACACACACACACACACACAGACACACACACACACACGTCTCATCCTACTTGATAAGGTCTGACCATAAAGCTGTCTCCTTCAAAATCAAAATCAACTCTGTAATCCCATTAAAAACAGTAAAAGGACTATTTCAGGGCAAATTACCCTTTATTAAGTGATGGTTTGTCAAAATTCAAAGCCCCCAAAACCAGAGAACACAGCCGGCTATGCTGAATTGCTCTCAGAAACTCTGTACAATCATGTCAATGGCTGTATAGAGGCTGTTACACCTAACAGAAAGAAGCCCAGTACTAGCACCAGAAATAGATTATTACATTACAGCATCAGAAACATAAAAAGATAGAACGTGGTTACTCAGGTTTTACGGCTGGTAATACCTTTGTCTGGACACGGAGGACTGTATCTGCTATAGTCTGGATATTGATAAGGGGATCTCGCCCGATTTGAAAACCTGTAGTGAGGAGTCTGCTGAGACATAGAAGACAACTACATATGTTGATAATTCTGCTCTGCCAATTAGCAGCTCAACAGAAAATGATCAGCTGAATGCTGACCCATTTCCAGATGTTCGTAGGAAGGTACCTATAGTTACCGCTTCCTCCTCTGTACCGTTTTTATCCCAATTTACCTGTATTTTTGAGGAACCCAGTTATTTCCAGGCCAGGGCAGTCTCAAGAGTTGAGGAAAGATGAGATGCAAGCTTTAGGTAGATAGAGTTCAACTAGCCAGGGGTGATACAGTGTGGAATCAAACCAAGGATCATTGATCTACAACATTTTGTCTGTTTCTTTGACTAACGATCAAGTCTCTCTTTTAGTAAAAATAGGAAACAGGTGGCAAGCTGGTGAACTGTGCTAAGCAGAAATGGAGGAGTCCAAAATAAGTACCAAATACTTTTATTCACACATTAAGCGCTTCTGTCCTCTTTATATAGGATTTCATCAGAATAAAAGTTTACTTCCTGATGCGCAACTTAAATAATATCATTAACAACAATTGTTGTTCCTTCATTACATTAAAACTCTTAAAGAAACAGTGCATTCCATACCACATAAGACAATTAAAACCACAAATAATATTACATCTATAAAATAATCACAATACAAAATGTTAAAAGTGTTACAAATAAGCACAAACATTTACGATCAACATTGAAAAAAGGGGGAAAAAGAAGGACTCAGAGTATTTAATCCTACAAAATAAACATATATTCCTGGCAGAATTTTATCTATGAAGTTTCAAAGGCTTCATTTTTATTTGTATTTTTTCAAATTCCAAATAAAAAAGTTTTTAACATTCACTTTTAATATCCAACATTGATCGTAAATGTTTATGTGTGCTTACTTATAACTTTATTTAATGGATGTAAAATTATTACAGACACGTTGGGAGAACAAATGCTTGTGACTTAAGAAATTATTTTGATCTGAGATATAAAAAACAAATTGCTTAGACATAGTAAGTTCTTACTATGTTTGATGCTACTGGCTGCCAAAAAAACAATTACTTGGATTAATGCTAATGAAAATCTATTCCCAAAGTAAATGGAGTTATGCATACTGTAAAGGAGATAAAAAATGAAGGTAGGATTTTTAAAAAGGGGGAAAGAGCAAATTTCATAGAAACAAATTAAATTTGTGGGAACAATACATGTGGCATAATGTTCAGGATAAATGATGGGGTTTAAGGGATGGCAGGAACTGAGCAACTTAAGTAAAGTTGGAGTGAATGAAAACTAGTAAAAACTGTTAAAAAGAAAACGTACACCATATGACAATTATACTGGAAACATATTACTGCTTGTTTTTTTTTTCTATTAATGCATGAAATCCTGTTGCAGATTAAAATGTGATGATGTAATAACAATGTTATACTGGTGCAAAATAAGAAAGACAAACATTAGAAACAAATAATGGATGAGCAAGAAGAAAGTACAGGATATAGCAAGCAAAAGTACTCATGCTTGTAAAACAGAGGTACAGGTAAGCAAGGATATGATTTCTACAGTGAAAAAAAATATTCTCATACTACAAAGATGAAAGAAAATATGAAGAATCACTTATTCTGCTATTTAAGTCCTTATAAGTCCAATATTGTTATGCTGAAGAAAGTCAGGCAAAGCACAGATGAGTTTTCAAGTATCCAAAGAGAATGGGGGAGGTGGTCAGTATTTCGAGTTATGGGGAAGGATAGGCATTTTGTTATTACTGTGCAACTTGTTAATCTGGAATAGAACTTAGGGAGAATTAAAAAAACTGTGTGAAAGTAGGTTTGAAGTGCTTGAGGTAGAGACCAAAGAAAGTGAATAAGTCAAGGACTGGTTCTTAGGGGAGGGGTAAGTGTTGCAAGAATGGGGGAGTAAATAACAACTATGAAGCTGCAACCACAAAGAAGGATGAATATTCTGACAAATGAAACTGAAAGAGCTTTTGAACAGAAATGCAAGAAAGGTCTGTGTGCAGCATAACACAAAGATGCAGCATTTTCTTAGAGAGAGGAAAAGGAACTAGTAAGTAATGCAGGTCTTCTTTTATTTCAAATCTTTTTTATTAGTTTTTAACATATTTACAATATATACCTATAACCAAACTTCAAAATTGGTTTTCATTATATTTAAGTAGTAATGTTTCTAATCTGTCCCAACAGGAAGATTTTATAACACAATTTTTAGATCTTAACTTTCTGACTGCTTTTTCATTATTACATAGAATAGTGGCTAATTCTACAAAAACACTGAATAATGAAATTGATTTCCAATAATTATTTTTATAGCAACTATCAGACCCCAGAACATACAATACTGATTACTACTTAGAAGTTATTAGAGCATTTACCAAAATTGTTGCTCTTGTAAGTTCACATTTATCTTTCTATATTGCCTTAAAAAATACTTATACCCTTCCAATACTTATCAACTTTACCACAACCCACAAATACATGGACCCAATCTGCTTTGGTTATTTTACCAAATCTCTAGCATTTTAAACTTCTGATTTACTAAACTGTGATATTTGGAATGATGTAATAAAACTCATATGAATACAATTTTTCAATATGAACTTGACAATGACAAACCTATAGATTTTAATATCAAAATACTGTTTTTTCCACTGGATAGAGCTTATGCTTCTATTGGTTCATTATAAAATTCCAAAATCTATTGTCAAGGTTATTTTTATTGTTAATTATAAATTTATAAGATTTTGACATATGCCTTTAAATATAAAATTCTCTTGAATAATAGATATTAAGTATTCAAAAAATGTTAGGAAGATTATGTTTTTCATTATCGTTCATATAACACAACTGACCTTTACATTTTTCAAGTACACGTTAATCTATGTGTATTATCCATACTATATTTCTCATCACTTGTTCTAATGTTAACAAAGAACCTCTACACAATCATACCAGACTGTTATATTTTTATTTTTAAGAAGTAACATGTTATTAAGGTTTTGATTTTCTATGAATCCTGGTGTACATGCAATTGGAAATAATATAAACTTTTGTTTTTTTAACTGTGAGACTTAAATAGTTTCTAAAAAGGTTCAACATATTCATCCTATAAATTGAATCCAATTTTTACTTTTATATTCCACTCTATAATTTTTTAATAACCATAAGAATTTATCATTATATTTAAGTATATTACTTCTCTTAGTCAAACTCTCTCAATTAAACCTATCCTCCAACACAATCTCCTGGTTCTCTAGTTACCTCAGCAATCATTTCCAATCTGTCAAATGGAACTCCGCAACCTCCCCAGAACCCCCTATACAGATGGGAGTACCCAAAGGGTACATTTTAGGACCAATGCTATTTAATATTTTTATTAATCAATTATCTACCTCAACCCTACACTCATCAGTAGTGCAGTATGCAGATGACTCAACTGTCATCTCCATAGCTGATAGCCTTCCCGAGCTCCACACTGTAATGCAGGACTCCTTGTCCATTGAAAACTGGCTCAACCAAAACCATCTTATCTTAAATCCAAAGAAGACCAAACTCTTACTCTTTGTACCAAAAACAATGGCCCACCTAAAACCATCCTTTTCCATCATCTCCCACAATAACACACCCATCTCAGTGGAAAGCCACACCAAACTCCTAGGGGACATTATTGATGATCAGCTAAAATTTGACCTGCATGTTCTAAGTAACAAAGAAAACCCATGAAAAACTTAATCTCCTTTACAGAAACAAAACATTTCTCTCTAGTACCGCTAAAATTGCTCTATCACACACCTACCTATTGCTAACCCTTCTCTATGTCTCTCAAATACTCACCAATTTGCAGACCTCACTTATTTCTAAACTAGAATCCACTTATAACAAAGTAGTTACATTTGCTGCCAAACTACCATACTCCTCTCATCACGACTTAGTACTCAAAAAACTGAAATGGTTAGAATTCCTCTATAGCCTACTCCTCCCTCAGGTTAACATAATTCATTCCATTCTATACCAGCCAACTTTCTGCACCAGTATTGTATCCATCATCTCCTCCTACACGACAGCTACAATACTCCGGAACTCTGACTAACATCCCAAAAGAAACATCAAGAAAAACCTTTATAGCTGCTACCCAACTGAAAACTAGAACAAACTACCACTTGATATCCGAAACATTAGACCAAAACTCCAATTCAAAAAAGCAGTCAAAAATCACTTAAGCAAAAAAAAACTATGTCAGTGTAATCCCCCCCCCCCCCGAATGACCAAACTCTCTAGGCCACCGGTCTATCACCCTTCTCCTCTGCCCCTAACCTCTCTCTTACAAACCTTTTCATACTACCACCTCTTCTCCCACTCTCAGCCAGATTAATCTTTATTGACATACAGACTTTAACAGTAGAATAACTAAGCTTAGAAACCCATTCTCACCCACCTTTTACTACACAATATCCACTAGCCCTTGTCCTGTAAAACATATCTGAATGATTTCTTTATACTGCTGCAGTGTACCTTAATAACTGCCGATATGTACTAATTACCATTCATGTCAACCTGCTTTTTGTATATATATATATATATATATATATATATATCTATATATATATATATATATATATATATATATATATATATATATATACATACACACTTACATTTGTATATACTGCATGTATCAATGTATCTTTGGTGCACTTGTTTTAACTGTGGAGTTTTTCAACCTGGGTCTCCACTGAAAAAGGGCGCTGTCCCAGGTGGACCAACCCGGTCAACAAATGTCAAATAAATAAATCATGATGTCATCTTTAAATAAATCATTATATGTATATGATGTTTTATTATTTATTTGTATAAACTCTTCCATTTACTTGTATGATGTGGCCTTAACCAAAGTGTAATCATATTTAGAATTGTGACTAAGGAATAGGCTTCTAAATCTGAAAAAACTTCTCTCTCCATGTTCTTAAATGATTTTATATGCGATTCTTGATTTTATTGTTTACCACAAAACAAAATTAACAATTTTTTCTAACTTTTTTTAGCTTCCTATCTGGAAACATGGCAGTTGATTGTAATATATATAACATTTTAGGTAAAACAACCATTTTATCAGCATCAATGCTTCTTCAAATGTAAAGAAATATGTATTCCACTGTTGAAGTAAAGAATTTATTTAATCAAAAATACTGATAAAGTTAGAAGTAATAATTAGATTAGTGTCTGAGTAAATATTTATTGCTAAGTAGTTAATACTTTTATCCTATCAAAATTATATTTTTAATATTTTCATCTACTGTTTTATTAATTAAAATAACTTCATATTTATTATGGTTAAAATGCATTGAAGAAATTTAAACCAATCTAATTCCTTATTAGTTTTAGGAATAGACTTGTTAATATCACCTACTGATAATAACGTCATAAGCAAATAATTGTACTTTAGATTGAAAATCTCTGTCAAGCCCAAAACCAACTATATTTTTGTTATATATAATACTATTAACAACTTATTCTGTTATTAAGGCAAACAACAGAAAGGATAACAGAGGAAATCCTTGTCTTGTACCTATAATGAGTTTAATTTCCTCTGAAATAAACAAAGCTATTTTTTACAAATGCTCTAGAACCTATGTAAAGATTTTTAATTAAATCTATAAAACTTTCTGGAAATCTATATGCTATTAATGTTCTAAATGAAAATTTCCAATCGACTAAATCAAAAGCTTTTTCATTATCTAAACTAATTCACAGTCATTTCTTTTTCCAATTGTTAGCAAGATCTACTACTGTGATTACTCTTCTAATATTATCAAATGTTAGTCTGTTTCTAATAAAGCCGGAGTTATCTTTAAGCATATCTATAATTTCTCTCAATCTATTAGATAATATTGTTGTAAAAATTTTACAGCCAACATTTAATAATAAAATGTCCCTACAAGAGTTAACTAACTCTATTGTTTCCTTGGTTAATAATTTGAGAAAATATGGTATATTTACATGACAGAGGGATTATTTTATGGTTTTGTATTAGTTCAAAAGCATCTCACAACAATGAAATTATTTTATTTGATAATAACTTATATATTTCGGTAGATACTCCATCTAATCCTGGAGCTTTTCCAGTCTTATTTCTTTTTATTAACTTTTCAATCTCTTTTACAGACATGCTTCAATATTTTCTCTACAAGTTCTTCTTTTAACTTTATGCTTACATTCTTCTTTAAATATACATTTAGTAAATTATCAGTTATATTAGCATTATCACTACTTATTTTCCCATAAAATTCTTTAAAAAAAATTAGTATTTTTCCTATATCAGTTGTATGTTTTGTCACTGGATTTATTACACTATTTATTTGAGCTCTTTTATTCATTAATTTGCTTCTATTAGCTAATATATGTAGCTTTTTAGTGACATTGCATATTTCTGTATCTTGGCTTTTTCCAAAGCTATTTCAACTTTACGACACAGAATACCTTGAAATTGTGAAGATAACAATTGCATCACTTATTATCTTTCCTTTATTTTGCTGTTCCACTTTAGCTTTATAAAGTTCTTTTGAATATCAACTGTTTGTCTCATTCCTTAATTTTATTACAAGACCATTTTCCCATTTTTCTCTAATGTGATAAGTTCCACAGAATTACTTGATTAACTTATCTATCATTAAACAAGAGGAAATCATCAATTTTCTCTAAAAGGTATTTTTTTAATTATTTTAATTATGTCATATATACAGGGAACATATTTATCAACTGAAATTTTCTATGTTCCATTTTTAAAATCTCCGCATCTACTGCAGTAAGATCTGATAGCTGACAAGCTATATTTTCAAAACCATCTACTCTATCACTAATATCGAAATATATATATATATATATATATATATATATATATATATATATATATACACACACACACACACACACACACACACACAGTATGAATTTGTGTTCCATATCCATATGAATAATAATTATAAGAAAGGGAATTGTTTCCTGTAGATAAAGCTAATTTTTTACATTGTTATTGTAATTTTCTGTAGATAGAGCTAAATCTTGTATGCTATGATTGATTCTCCACTTATTTAACACCTTAGCTAAAGCTGGAATTTCAATATTTTTCTTACAACTAGTATATTTCTTCTGTGATACAATTAAAATCCCCCACCATAAGACTGCTCTTCCAAATACTTTGCAAAATTTCAAGATAATCCCTAGCCATATTTACACTCAATGCTGGTATCCAATAAAAGTCAGACAATGTATATTATATTGAATAATTACAGCTAAAATCATGCCTTTGCGGTCTTTAAATGTATTAAGGCTCTGTCATAACTTGTTTTTTTAATCCCCCATAAAATAGCCATTCCTCTTTTTTTTAATCAAATCAAGAAGAAACAAGAATTTTGCAACCTAAACTATTCGGCAGATGTACATCCTTCTCTACTTTGTGTGTTTCCTGTAGCTATACAATATCAGCTTTATTTTAAATAGTTTCATGGTGCCCTCCTTTATTGACACTATTTAATCCATTTATATTAACAGTTAATAATTTTAAATTGCTCATATTTTAATTTCAAGATTTTGATACCTTGAACAAATTGAAAGATGTTACGATTATCTACACTTAGTAATGAAAACCAGTTTACCATCAAAATTACAAGTGAAGGTTTGACGACCATGGGATGTTGAATTATGGTTGGCTGAATCCCGTGTTGCTGAACCTTCATGTGTGCAAGTCCCGGTTTAGCGAATGCACTGTGCATTCGTACACGTGGCTATTCTTGCAGTACAATGGGGATCGGGAAATTTACCCTATTCACCACTGTAGTGCGATCCTGGAGTTGGAATATATAATTTGCAGGGGGTGTGGGGGTGGTTGCAATCTCCCATGGGGGTGTAAGGGGGCTTGCCACCCTGCAAAAACATGTAGCTCAGTGTTGCGCAGTATGTTCGTACTGCTGACAACTAGAACTTACATTACTGGTTTGAAAGGTATAGGGGAAATAGTATGTTGAATAATGTCAAATTCAAATAATCAGCATGATGTTCGACAAACTGACCAAGACAGAGTTCCGTGTTGCGGGTCGATGCAATGAAAGTTTTTTTGTTTTGTCCGTTGCAATTCTGACAGTAAACCATGAAAACCATGTCACATTAATTAATAAATAAATGTCTTTATTTATTATACATGTTGAATCTTTCCTTCCAAAACACAAAAACAATATATTTACAAATTATTACTACCATTCTAGTATGTAACCAAATCATATTTACAACCCTATTATCTATGGATATTAAATTCTTAAGTACCTAAACCTATAGACAGATTACCTCAACTGCAACTTCTCATATCAATTCAAATTTTATCCTAATCTACTGTAACTAGTATATGTTTTGACAGACAATTAATTACAATGACTACAAATAATCAAAATAAATTAGAAATACAAGGTTTATCATTCAACTTAGCTTAACAATTTATTTTTACATACATTAATTACTATCCCTAGTCTGACAGCAAATAAAAACCTTACTTTTCTTTGCAAATATTTTATCAACTCCCTTATTTCCTTTCCTTTTTTTTCACCCTTTCTTTCTTCTAGATTTTCCCCATTTACTTTTCGTTTTTACATAATTTATTTCCATTTCACTGAGATATTTTATTTCTAATTACCTATTTTGTACACACACACACACACACACACATATATATATATATACATATATATATATATATATATATATATATATATATATATATATATCAGGCATGTACATAAATTACTTAGGTTATACATTTACCGATTTCAACTTTTATACATAATTGAACATTTCTTAATTATTACTTATTATAATAAAGTAATTACATATACCACTTTCAAAAGTCTATACTTTAATCTTCCTGCTTTCTTCTTCACTATGCAGCTTGCTTCCATTTGTGGTTCTTACAAAAATGGATCTTACAAAGATAACTATAATCGCTTCTTTTCCAGCTTGTGTAACCAAATGCCTGCACCTATAACACAGGTTTATATCTTCCTTTTCTCTTACATCTTCTCTTGCACGTATATATTTTACTTTCATATCATCAGTGGATCAGTCTTTTAATTTCCATTACATATATATATATATATATATATATATATACATATACACACACACATATAACGCCACCAGTGCAAAAGTATAAACGACTATTTAAAAACTTAGAAACTTTTCTTGTTTTGGCAGGATCATACATGCTAGGCTATTCCCAGTGTTTTGGTCAGTCTTTTATTCATTTAAATCACATTTTGAGTGCTTTCATTCACTGTAAAGTTTTCAGTCGAACTTCATCAGAAAATAACATAAAATGAACCTAGGCTTATTATTTAAATGGTGTGGTGAGCAGGGGATGGGGTTAAGGAGTCCCCTAATCCATGAACCTAGGCTTACTGTTTAACTGGTGTGACGAGCAGAGGATGGGTTAGGGAGTTACCTAATCCATTTAAGGACACTGTAAATGCTCAGGTTTTCATTTAGCCCTGGGAGTGTGTCTGCTCGCAACTGTATCTGCCATTTTAACTCTAACAGTAGGTTGTCTGTGTTCAAAAGGGGGTCGTAATCCCTAGGGGATCTGTGACTTTTTCAATTCCTGCAAAGTGGAATATATATGTACTTGTGTGTACGTGTACATATACATACACACACATATATGTATATGTACATGCATATTTAAACAAAAAGATATGCAGCCTAACATATATATATATATATATATATATATATATATATATATATATATAGATATACACACACAAACACACTATATGCATATGCAAAGATACAAACTAAAGCAAATGTATGCAAGCACACATATATATCCTTGCATATAAGCCCATACATATAACCAACTCATATCTATAACCTTTACATTCTCCTACCAGTCTAATCAGACAATAAGCAGAAGACTAACCATGCTTCTATTATCCTGTAACCAAAAACACCCTGGGTATCAGACTGCTGTTGACCGTCTTCTTTTCTAGTGACCTTTCTGTGAAAGTTCATGACACTCCTCATATACTTTTAAGATTACAAGCAAATATATTAATCCCCAGTCTTCTAAATTAACTAATTATTTTTAAATTTTCAGTTCAGATCTTTTTGTGAAAATCTCCTAATCTCACCACTAATGCATGTTATCTTCACATTTCCTCAATCATAGAAAACTTAGAAGTGACACACATATTTTTGTTGATCATTCAAATGTGAAGTGCCATAATTACTTTATGGGTATACAAATATATACGTATGTCTATATACACAGGCACACTCATATTTACACACACATCCATACACTCCCACATCTCTGCATTTACATGGGTAAAGTTCCGATTGTTCAATATCATTTCAATTGATAAAAGTACTTCTATGCTTACCCACTCAAAACCCTTTAAAAATTATAAAACAAGCAATCAAACATGTTTACTTTAATTTTCAAGTCAGTAATACTCCTTCTTTGCTCTCATCCTTAAAGAATCTGTCCCATCAATTTAGTTTCTACCCTTCTCTTATCACCTCGGAGTTTGTGAGTTGTCAAATGTTGTTACTTTAAAAACACCTGTGTAATTTTTTCTCTTATAATTACTCCCTAGACTATGTATAAAAACTTCTATAATAATTTGTGTCTTTGGAAAATATTACGTGTCATCTAATGTAAACCAAATCTTGTGATCTCCTCTAGTCTACATAAAACTAATAACCAATTCATCAGCACAATTAAAATTCATCCTTCTGACCTTATATATTATGTCTAAAGCCCTAACTTACCTACCAAAAGTTGCCATATAAAAAACTAAAGTAGCAACATCTTGTATTTCATTATGATAAGAGTATTAATGTGTTTGAAATCAGAGAGAGAGAAAAAAAAACAATCTATACGCCATTGTACACATTGCACATAGACATCACGAAATCAAACTGCACATCATCTCGCTGAACAGCACAATGATATAACACTGTGGGCGATCGTACCAGCAACAACACTTACTGAAATGAAATCAAGATAAAGAACAACGGCACACTGAACACTCCAATAATAACATTTATTCAATAGTAACACCAATTAATACATACAGGTGCTATCACAGTTCTGCCTTATTGTTCCCCTCCCCATTACACCCAAGTCTGCGTTCTCCCATCTCTCTCAACAAAGATCAGCAAAACCACTACAAATCTAAACCACATCTAATCGTGTCTCCATCAAATCATACCAACAAGCACTTGAGATGTGAAAAACACAGGAAAAGTCCAAATCACCCACAAAATGCTCAATGTCTTCCCCGTATTTGGCACCTGTCTTCAGCAACCAGCTTCCCACTACCATTCATCTCTCCTCATATAAACATTCTGGTATGAAATAAGCCAAATTGTTCCAGGAGTCCTGTCCCCACACAAGCTCACAATTTTATTTAAAAACAGGATTCAGATCATTTACTTAACCTCAAACACATTCCAAAGAGTAAGGTTATGGAATTAGAATGCTGAATTCCAAATCACCACTTTATAAACCAAATTAACAGTCCTTAAGTGTAACTCACCAGGTGAGATGACAGCACATTATTGCTTTATGTTGTAAATACTTTGAGAATATTTTGTCTCTTTACTTTAGTTATGTGATCTACTTATACCATTTTGCCTTCAACATTTATGAAGTACTTTCCTTTTGAAGACTTCATTGTTTCAGTTAATGTGCTTGGTTCTTTAAATCTAGATTATTCATTATTCCAATTCATTCTTTTGTACAGTGCTTCAGAAAAAAAGCATTTTAATGAGCTTGAAAAGTGAAGAGGCATTCAGAAAAATATGTAAAACATTCAGCTTAAGACAGCAATAAATAAGCCATGGCATTTGAAATTGTAGCATGTACTACTACACAAAATAAACCTTTTCTACAAAACAGCAACCTGTGGTGTGCATGAAGTATGCATGATGGCACCCTTAGCCACATGAAATATATAAATAACTATGGGTTTTAACAAATACTGGGATGCTGAAAAGTTCTAATGATAATGTTATACTTGAATGATGCAAAATTTGAAGAGGCAGTTTTTATTTTTATTTTTAATGGACGTCAGACTGGATTATGTTTGTGGGACAAATAACTGAGATAACAAGACAAAAAAGTGGTCTATCATGGTTACAATCTAAGCTTAGTTGCAAAACAGCACTGGTAACAGAAAGCACCTAGCTTAAAGGAAGAAACTTAATGCACAAAGCAGATAAGGGGCAGTACCCGGACACATCTGGGAGTTAAAAAACACCAAAAGGACTAATGTTAACTGTTGGCTACAAAAACAAAAGCCCATTGGTTGCTTCTTTAAAGGCCATGGAGAACTACCACATCTCAAAAGTGTTCTGGTATACTATTTGACACTTCTGGAAAGATTAGTGGAATACTGCACAGGCTACATTAAGCAAGGATAGTGCAATACTGACCTCAGCTGAAAGCTCTCAACAGGCAGTGGGAGGAGGTCTTTGGAAATGCCTTAACCAAATAAATATGTACTATTCACAGAAGGCAATCCTTTTGAATACTGTTAAGTCAGGATCAACCTTGGTTGCTGAAATTGCTGCAAACATCAAATGTTGTCACAGCAGCAAGGCAGGAGAGGCAGGTGAACTCCAGCAACAGATGGGAAAATCTTAAGACACCGTCACAATACTTAACATTGCTTCCTGATGCTACATGGGAAAATGAAAACTGTGTCTGTAGGCTGGCAGTGAAGTTTATGAGTCTGGTGAGCACCAGTGTTAAAAATAGAAGTCAAGATGTACGTTGTATCTACAGAGGGATCACAAACCTCAGTCTTCACAGGAAGGCCTGTGTCAAACTGATTTTTTTTTCTGAAAAGATAGTGTAGTGTAGTTAAACATTATATTCAGCAGTAGTAGTAATAATAGCAGTGGTAGTAACAGTAGTACTAGAATTAGTATTGGTAGTAGTTGTAGTAGTAGTATTGGTGGCAGTACCAGAAGCACTAGCATTAGTATTGGTAGCAGTTGTAGTAGTAGTAGTAACAGCAGTAATATTGGTGGTAGTAGTAGTAGTAGTGGCATTAGTATTGGTAGTAGTAGTAGTAGCATTAGTATTGGTAGAAGCAGCTGTAGTGGTAGAATTAGTATTGGTAGTAGTAACAGTAGTAGCAGTATTGGTGGTAGTAGTAGTAGCATTAGAATTGGAGATAGCTGAAGTAGCATTAGTACTGGTAGTAGCTGTAGTAATAATAATAGTAGTAGTATTGGAGGTGGTAGTAGCAGTAGTAGTAGTAGCATTAGTAGTGGCAGCAGTAGTAGCAATAGTACTGGTGGTGGTAGTAGTACAGATTCCACCCTGGCATGGAAAACAGATTATCTCTATGCCTTTAAACAAAGCCTAAAGACTCACTGGACTTTGGCAGTCTGGTTCCATAAATAAATAGCCAGTGTTTCTTGTTTAATGTATATTAATCTGGCAAACAAACACAAATATCAGGGACTTCTAAGATGGCTGCTCATTGAGTAACAGCTTAATTCTAGCTCTCCCAGTATGGAAACAGAAACTCAGCAGAGAAGGCCAGTAGTCCTTTGTGTTTTTGGGTAAATTTCAGTAACTGGCTAGAAAGTGCACTACCTGGATGCCAGGAAAAAATAAATACAGAGAACCTGAAAGAAAATCATCTACAAAAGGTGAGGAAAAAACACTAACTGGGAAACGTTCTACAGCTTTTCAGCAAAAAACAATGCAACATCCAGACATGACATCCACTAACCTAGAGGAAAGTATACGACAACTGCACAAAGACCTGGTTAAAATAAACAAAACATTAATGGAGTACATCAAAGCAAACAACAAAAGGTTGGAAAAAAATGAAATAAAGTTTAAATAGATATTCAGATGAGGTGCTCAAACTTCAAAACTCAGAGGTCGAAATGAAGAAAAGGCTCTCTGAATATGAGACTGCTCAAGAAGAGATGTTTCAAAAAATATTAGAATTAAGAGGACAGAGCATGCAGGGAAAACTTGAGATTTTCAGCTGTACCAGAGAAGCTGGAAGGAACAGACTGTTAATTTCATGAAAGCACAAATAAGCAAATGGACTGGTATTTAACAGGAGGAGTTGTTAGTTGAAAGGGCACATAGTGTGTGTATGCTCCAAACCTGGCTATGAGACAGCAACCTAGACCTTTAATAGTAAAGACACAATCCTACCAGCAGAAGGAGTTGATTCTGACAAAACCATACCAGAAGGACAAAGTACGAAAAGTGGGAGAGAGCAGAGTGATTGTGGAGAATGATTATTCATTGTACACCAGGCAAAAGAGGAGCAAATTTATTCCGCTATTTAGGCAATGTTGAGAAGTAAGCATAAGTTTCAAACTGCTGTACCCAGCTATCTTCAAAATATTTTTCCCTGGAGGAACAAAATCATTTCTGATGAACTGCATACTAAGGAGGAAATACAAAAGTATGTCCAACAAAAAGTGAGCTGTGAAACAGAAGGAGATGCTGCTTCTTAGTCTTCTGGTAAAAAAGACCATAGAGAGACTGTGCCAGTGAAACCTTTTCCAATGTTTCTATGGAAAATGCTGGAGAGAAGGAAGGGAGAACAAGAGTTGACTAAAAGAACTGAGAGTACACTGGAAATGAAGCAAAGACAGGATTTGGGAGATGGAGATGAACACAAATAAAACCACTAACTTGGAAACTGACAAAAGTGGGATTACAAAGTAATAATTATATTTGTGAAATATTAAAGAACAAGAAAATCTGAAAATATTGGACAATTTTGGACTTTATATAAAGCCTTCAAATAAACGTCCAAAACAACAAACACTACAAAACCAAAACAGTTTAATAACAACACTTAAAAAACAACTGGTAAGCGCTTTCACTTATATCGAACTTCATCACAATGGAAACAATTGCATTCCTTGATAACATTATAAGGTTGGCTAGGAGGATATATGAGGGATCAGAGGCAAAAATTAAAGTAGGTGGGGTCCTCTCTGATAATTTCTGCTTGAGCAGAGGAACCAGGCAGGGGTGTCCTCTTTCCCCTTTATTTGCATTATATTTAGAACCATTGGCAAAAAAAAAAAAATAAGGTACTCAGAGATTCAATTATATAACTGGCATGGTAGTTAAGAAAAGCCGACTCTGTTTACAGATGATATTATTTTATACCTGACAAAACCAGAAAGGTTCATTACAGTGCTGTGGAACATTCTGCGGCAGTTTAAAATCTTTTCGGGATACTAAATTTATGAAGTTAAAACAAAGGCAATAGTGGTAAATGTTGTACCTGTCCCACACACAAATTAGTTCAGCAATATTCATATTTATGGGGCCATGACAAAATTAAGTATTTAAGAGTATGGATTAAAAAGTAGTCCAGTGGAGCAGCTTAGGATATGTGGGAGGTGACTTAGCAACAGATAATAGAAAAACTGAGGAAATGGAAGCTCTGTTATATGGATGGTAAGATACAAGCAGTTAAAATGTTTTAGTCCCTTTAGTCTTATACACAGGTCAGGCACATTTTTATCAACCAGCGGAGAAGTGGTGGATAGCAATTAATAAATAGCTGAAGGATGTTATCTAGGAGATGAAGACGGCAAGAGTCTAGTGGGATAAGAGGATTCGTCCAACAGAACAAAGCAGATTGGGATTACCCAATTTGAAGGGGTATTTCACAGCAACACAGTTAAGGCTCCTATACAGAGCACAAGCAGAAAACTATAACTTAAAGTGGAAAGGGATGATGATGAAATGGATGGAAACTCAAGAAACAAAGAAAGACTGGGATTATGGTTGCAGACCTTTAAGGAGAATAACAATAATCATATATAATATTATATTCATAAACTAGCAGAAAGTATTCTAAGAACTAAGCCAACACGGGAATGGAAAAAGGAGATTCTGCTGATAGGGGTGACTGCAATTAGCAATACAGACAATAGGTAAGAGGGGACTGGAATTTATTGGAGAAAACTGGCAAAGGAACAAAGGTATTGAGAGCAAATAACTACAGAGGGCAAGGTAACAGAATGGGAAGATGCCAAGAATTTATCTGGACTGCAGGTTAGAGACTGCCTTCCTATCAAGGACAGAGATCAGAGTATAGGCAAAGAGAAAGAAATACACTGAAGAAGGCTTTGTTAAATATTAGCTGAAACCGGTCTGTTTTTCAAGAACCTCAATCAATAAATTTATTTTCAAGGTGCCTTGTATGCTGGTCCTGTTTTCTTTTTGCTAAAATGGACCCCACCAAGGCTGAATGTTCCCCCCCCATTATTTGTAATTTTCATGGATGGGCTATCCAAGTGAATTTGGGTAGAGATAGGTATTGTATGGAGGGTCAGAAATAGCATCCCTTCTTTTTTCATGCAAAGTCATCTTAATGACTGCAGATGACACTGATCTGCAGTGAGTTCAATTCACTTAATCAAAAATGAATCTATTTACCTAAATATGACTAAAATGAAACTTGTGCCTGCCAAATCCAATTAAATGGCAATTACTGTTATACAACTTATCTCACAGAACTAAGTCCAGGGAAATTCTCGAATATCAGGGTTTGACATCTTCATTTTGTAAGTATGATTTACTGATTTTCAATAAATGAAAATTAATAAAATGAAATTTAGTATAATAACTTTTAGTAAGGTAAAGGCTAACACTGCCAGGTTGCACCTGAGTGCTTCAAACTCAGAATGTAACAGCAGGGTTAAAAATCAGTATACCCAAATCCATTGTCATGGTGCCCTTCAGGAAAAAGGATGGACTACTTCCTACATACAAGTGTGCAGTAGCCTTCTTTAGTGGAGGAGTCTATGCACTTGTTTGGCGGGAGTAGGATCACAAGACTGTCTTGGCCAAGACTGGCTAGCTAACTGTTACTGCCCATGCAGTTTTACTGGTAAACTACTGATCAACATAAGTTGTGTTGTGGTAAAGCTGCTGTTTTACAAATATATGCAATTGTCCTCATAAACAGTCATAACTAGGCAGTGACTGATGCTGAAAATCACAGGTACAAGCAGCTGAAATTATTTTTTTTAAGGATCAGAGAGTCCACTTTTGTACCAGAAATACTGTTCCTTCAGGTCAGAAAGGACAAGGGAGGTGGCTCACCTAGCTGGTTAAGAAGCTCTCTGGAAGGCATCCACCATCCTGTGAAGCTCTACTTGACACAAAATTCTTCTGAACCTATCCCCAATAAATTATCTACCAGCTTGCATGGAAATCAAACTGCAGGAACTGAAATGGGAAAGGGTGTGATATGTCTTTTCAGCATGTGTCTGTTCTGAGTTTTACCACGACAACTACTGAAAACACAGTTGCAAAACATGGAATAATTAGGAAAAAATCAACATACAAAAATTGCAATGTAAACACAGCATATCATCAGTACATAACTCTTCAGAAAACAAACAGCTGCAGCCACCTGCTGCTAAAGTCCTTAAAATGACTACCCTTGCATGCAGTCTATTCATAACAATTAGAATGATTTTTACTTAGAAAAAAACAAGCAACTAATTCAAGGGAGATAAGAGAGTTTAATTACATACCATGTTATCTATTGCAGCTGCAGCATCCTGAAACAAAAATAAGCAGCTTGATTACTAGAAATAAAAAAAAAACAATTTGACCACTCCAAAAAGAAGCGGTATATACTTCGTACAGCAACAGTGTCAATATTACCCTAGAAGAAGCTTCTTTCAACAGTAAAAATTAAAATACTAACTCAACACATCATTTCTTTATAAATTCCAGCTTACGTAATACAAGTTTTGTCATGATGTTGGTGTATGGATATTAGAATGTGTTGAAAATAACTAAGCTTCCTAAATGGTGTGGATTAACACGGTTCCAAATTCTATCAATAGGAATGGGAAACAGATAAGTACTCAAACAGAATCTGCAGCCCATCCAACACAAAAGAGACTGACAAATTTTTAATATCAGAGGCTCAGTATGATGCACAATGATTCAAGGAATCTAGTCAAACAGATTAAAAAGTGATGGCACAAAGCATCTCTGCCACAAAATCAACATATCTAATAAATAACAAACAAAATCAGAAGTACATATTTTTACTCTGCCAGCACTCCTAACCCCTGATACTTTATCAAAATGAACTCATAAGATTGTACCCGCCCACCCCGACTCTACATAAACTAACTCCAAGATTGTGCAACATTTTAAAAGGAAACTTTCCATTACTCCCAAAGCTACATGATGTCAAACACACAACATGCACAGTGTACAACTATACTGAATATGAATAGTTTAATGTCAGTGTGCCAAGACACACACACACACACACACACACACACACACACACACACACACACACACACAAAACTTAACTTTTAGTTGCTCGTCTCTCTAGCATGATCCACATTTATGCAAGTATGCTGACTTGAGTTGGCAAGTGGTTTAAGTTTTGCTGTTGCTACTTTGTACAGAAAGATTTATATACTTGCTTAGTCATAGGATCATAGCAGGTTACTAGGCTAGGGCCCTTACAGGCCTAGCCAAGTACAACCGCCGTTCCCAAGAATATCAAGGTATTAAGCAGAACTAAGTCAACAACTACTGCCCCTGTCCAAGAGGGACACAGGTGAAACTCCCAGGTAAATTTGCGGTTTCCCATCCAGTCATCCAAATTATGCTTAAATAGTGTCAGCAAGGAGCTCTACTTCACCTGAATTAGAAGATTGTTCCTGAGAAGAGTTAACCTATGTGAGACATATCTCTCTCTTCAGCAAGTCCAGCTGACGTCACATACTAGAGGAGTTCCCTAGAGCAACTGCATCCTATACCGTTTGATTTACGAATGTGCAGCATTTCCAATAGAGTAGGATCTGAGACTGCTTTATATGCAAGGCAGAGGTCACCTCTGAGTAGTCTGTAAGATACAGAGTATAGTGACAGTGATTTCAGTCTGTCAACATATGACATATGCTGAAGACCCTGAATTTTCTTTGTATGAAACCTTTGAGGTCTTTCCAGTTGTTGCAGATGCCTCGTAAGGTACATACCAAAGGTAGCACTGTACTCTGTTATTGGCCTGATGAGTGAGGAGTGCAGGGGGGTTATAACTTCTTTTGTTCTGGATGCAATGCCCTTACTTATGAGTCGAGCGATGTAGAAAGCCTTTCTTACCACTGTGGAGACATGGTGGTCAAAGGAAAGGTTGCTGTCAACCTGTGTGCCCAAATCTGTCACCACTGATTGCATGCTTAGGGTGTTATTAATGTGGTAATCCGCAGGGACATCGTCCTTGCCTAAGGGGACAATAATGCATTTTTTGCATTGAGTTTTAGCCCGTGACTTTTGCACCAGATGTGTGTCTGTGCAAGTCCCTCTTGTAGGATGTTGACATCGTTTGGAGCCTCAATGACTGCACTCAGTTTGCAATCATCAGTAAACTTTGTTAGCCATAAGCCTTTTGTTTTAGCCTGTACATCTGAGAAGTGGATTCCAAACAATATGGGCCCCAGCACATATCCCTCTGGAATGACACTGATTACAAGTCTGCTGGTGGAGGCAGAGTTACCTATTTTGACTGTGCGTTCTATCAGTAAGCCACTTTGTAAAACACCTGAAAATAGAATGATCTCCAGCTGGATGAGTTTATCAATGATGCTTGAGTGGGGAATAGTGTCAAAGGCCTTGGCCAGGTCCAGGTAGGCCTTATGCACAGACTTGCCTTTGTTCAGGGCTTTGGTGAGGGTCTCAAAGAAGTCCACCAAGTTCAAGAGGCAGGATCTCCCTTTAATAAAGCCAAACTGGGTCAGGTTGAGCATTTGGAGGTCTCCTATATCTTTGTTGATAAGGTCCATGATTATTATTTTCATAGCCTTGCAGATAGGCTGGTCGAGCTTATGGGTCTATAGTTCCCAGGGTCTGTGGAGGCACCTCCTTTACATAACAGGATGACAGTTGCTGTTTTCCATTCGCCAGGTACAAAACCAGTGCTTAGACTGTGGTTAAAAAGAGTATTCAGCTGTGCAGCTAGTTTCTGTTTTCATCCATTTAGAATGCAGCCTGGGATATTATCAGGTCCCATACAGGCTGTGTTTTTGGCTTATGAGAGAGCATTTACGACCTGCTCCTTGGAGATACTAGGTGGAGGGCAGGTGGTAGGGATGTTTTGAAGAATACATGGCAGGGACAGGGAGGGAGAAGTTTTCACTGAACCTGTCAGCTAGCAGGTTGGCTATTTCTGCAGGTTCAGTATATGTGTTGCTATTAGCAACCAGTTCTGCACAGATCTGGGTTCTTCCTTTAAGGTTTCTGATGAAGCTAAAGAAGGCCTTATGGTTATCCTTAGCAAAAGAGGCTAACATGGATTCATAGTTGGCTTTAGAATGCCTTACGAGGTATCTTATCTGATTGTTTAAGCCAAGGAGAGACTTCAAAGGCAGTTTCTTCCTGCTCTTAGAAAGCAATTTCTTTCTCTTATTGTATAACCTGTGAATGGTGGCTGTCCACCAGGCAGGCTTGTTCTTTCTTGAGAATTTTGTTTTGATCTTATCAGGTACAACTGAGTCAATACATTTGTATAGATGCTTATACAAGGCATTAGTGTAAATCCCAGTATAGGTGTCCATGCCATCAGTGTTATTATTACTTCTAATGAAACTGATTTATGATCAGACCTCACTAGGGAGGGCCATACACATGGGGTGGTGCAATGATCACCCATGTTAGTGGGCACCGGATTCAGAATGTTTGGGCCCCTTGTCGGGGTGTCAAGCAACTGCTCAAGGGCTTTGGAGTTGATGAAGTCCAAGAACCTTTGGGCAAGTGTGTTAGTACATTTACAATTTACCCAATCTATGGATGGGTAGTTAAAGTCACCTAAAACCAGGGTGTTTGGTTGTATCTTGAGCGATTCAAGTAGATACAAGTATGCAGTGTGGGTATCCTGGTTCATGGAGGGGGTTCTACAACTGGTAAATAACTTAGACAGAAGTCTTACCTACAGTCAATTGGACCTGGATTAGTTCAAGGGAATCGTTTTGTTTAACCAATGTGGAGGTGTATTTATCTTTGATGAATATTGATACTCCACCTCCTTTAGTTCTCGCACTTTCAGTTTGTAGTCTGACTTTGTGGAAGGTATTACAACCCAGTATGGCCAGGGTGCTTTCCATGGCCTTGAACCAAGTCTCTGTGACTGCATAGATGTCAGCATCTTCTAAGGTGAGGCTTGCTTCCAGTGAGTGCAGCTTTAGGTTTAGACTTCTAGCATTTAGCAGAATAACCTTGAGGTTGCTTTTTGAAGATATTTTTACATCAGGAATTTTGTTGTTGTGACACAGCCTAAAAAGACACTATGGGGGAGGCAAGAGCCTTAGCCAGTAACCAAAATCCGAGAGGTAACAGATGAAGACCATCTCTGGCAAAGCAGTGTGGTCTATCTACCATGTCATCCCAGGCTGTCAGGTACTGGATTCCCTTAGAATGACACCAGAAACTATGCTAACTGTTGAAGTCAATCATTTTTTGTTTATATTGTGAAATCATCTTAGGTGAAGGTAGTATGCTACTCAAGACTAGGGACTTACCTACCTGGGACACATATTCAGAGAGGTCAGTCATGTCTCTCTTCATATAGTCCAATGAGGTAAGTCTCAAGTCATTCACATCATCATGAACTATGACGGAGTCGTAACGGTACTTGTTGTATAGACTTGAGTGTGTGTGTTTGTGATCTGACGGATCCTGGCACCCGAAAGACAGCTGACCGTAACCTTCTTGTCCAGCCTAATGAGTGTCTCACTATAGAGTTGCCTATGACCAAATAATTTGGTTTAGATGGGCTTTGCCTTAGGGGCTTGTTCGCTGAGACACTTCTGTTTGTGGTTTTATGTGTACTGAGTGCTGTAGGTACTATATTAGGTGTAGCATGCTTGTGTTTCAGAGGTCTCTGGCGTTTAATTAATGAGTGTGTGGTTTGTGCAGGTGTAGCATGTGGGCTGACAACATGTTCAGTGTCACTGTTCTGTGAACGAAAGAGCAAGGATTCCAAAATCTCTGAGTATATGCATCTCTCATAAATTGAGCTCGAGTGATTTAGGAGCAGTGGGTTGTCAGTGTACATGAGGCAATTGCTACACTGTCTCAGGATACCCATGTCAATCAGGCTGGCAGGAGAAAGAGAGGAGAACTATCACATTAATAACAATGTCCTAAGCACGTAATCAGTTGTGAGGGATATGGGCACCCAGGTTTTGACCACCATGTTGCTTCTGTTGTACAGAAAGCTTTCTACATAGTCCACCTCATAAGTAAGGGCATTTCATCCAGGGAGAAAGAGGTCATAATATCCCTTACATGGCCCATTATTGAGTACAATGCCCCGTTCAGCATGTACCTCACAAAGCACATGCATCAGCTGGAGAGACCACAGAGGTTCCTCACCAGGAGAACCTAGGGCCTCAAAAATCTACCCTACACAGACAGGCTAAAAGCCCTGTCCCTCTACTCAGTTTCATACAGACTCCTCAGAGGTGACCTCTGTCTGGCATACAAGGCTATCTTGCTCCCCACCTTAATGGGAATGCTGCAAGTCAAGCTCTACTCATGTAACCCACACATGAGGCCTCAACCTAGTCTGTGACATCAATAGGACTTGTTGGCAGGACAGATTTGTGTCCCAGAGACTCCCCATCTGTGGAATAGACTCCCTCTCCACTTCAAGCAGAGTACCTCATTACTTTAAGAGTGCAATGTGGCACATGATGCGTTAACTGCCAAAATGCATCTTGCCCTAGCCACTTCACAAAAATTTGGGTCATGGTTTTTAATAATAATAAAAAAAAAATATTTGTTAACTTTGTATTCAAACCACAGCAGAAATAAATTTAGAATTTTCCTCAGTGACATCAACTAAGGACCCCCTCCACAGACTTTAATGGATGCTTTTCTGTATCTGTACAGAAAGTGCCCATTAAAGTCTATATATGCATTTCTCATTTTCACTGACTTAATGTCATTGATGTTAAAGATCAGTGTCACCAAACTGGGGAAAATAAACTTAACAAGTGCTAGTTTAAGTGAATGCTGTAGGAAAAACATTTGCTAATCAGGCAAAAATGCTAATCGGCAGTTTATTCACCAAACAAGATAATGCTAAAAGGTAAGTTACCAAGTGCAACAATATATTTTTTTGATTGCGACAATACACTTTAACATAAAAATATGCAACGAAGATATGTACAACAAAACAACATAACGAAATATCAAACAAAAAAGTATTGCCTCAACCAAGTGTACGGTAACTGTGGATTTGTACATTTACTTGTTTACTGCTTTTATTGATCAAAAAGATCTGACTTGATGGAAAACCCCTTTACAGAGGAGAAAAGCTCTACGAGACACAGAAAGACAGTAACATGCATTCATATATACAAAAATGAATTGTTTGAGTATACAATGACGAGGAAAAAAATGATTGAGGCTACAATAAAAATAAATGCATTGCAAGATGCATATAACAGTCACCATACATACAATCCACCTTCTTTTTTCTTTTTATCAAAAACGTTTTCTTAACATTCCTTGTACATATTAAGACAATGGAAAACAGCATCACTGCTAATAAAACTAAAAAACAGCATTTGAGTGGACTGCTTACCTTGACCGGGTTGAGCCATCTGATACAATTCCACACTTGGGCATTGTAAAGAGTTTAAATGCTCTCTTGATTTGTAAATAGTTAAGTCTGATGAAGCATACACTGATATATGAAAGTGCTTGCTTTTTCATATTCTGACCGATTTGAAGTAAAAAATTTTATTAAATATTACTGATTTTAGCCATGTAAGTTAGCAGTTTTGTTGTAATTTGAAGGATTCTTTTTTGCTATATTGCTTGTTTCAAGTTGTGCACTACTGTATATGTTTAGACATTGAAAACAAAACTCATGAATATAGGCATAAACCCTCATTATGCACTAGACAGCCAGCTGGGTCTCAGACAGGATGGCACAGGAGGTTGGACAGTAGAGACCGCTTCCACAAAGAAGTCAGACACTAGCAGAGTACCTCAGGACTCTGCTGGGTCTTTTCCTTTTTGGTATCTACTTCTTGGAAGTCAAGGCCAATGTCAAGGTCAGGATGACTGCAAACTAAGATCAGTCACAGAATCCTTCCAAGACACTAATATCCTACATGAAGGGCTAACACAGACAAATGGCTGCTGCAAAAGTTACGGCTTAAAACCCAGTGCCATGAAATGTATAATACTACCCTTGGGGAAGTTAGCCACCCTAGGAAATTACCACATCACTAACAGACCCCCAAAGTAGTCAGGCATTGCGGTACACATGTAAACTGGTTTTCGACCAACATGTGTCAAAGGCAGTAAGGAACTCATTCAACTGTTAAGCAATTGTATAGGTTCATAGGTAAGTACTAGGCTAGCTGCCCTAGCCAATTTCCCTTTTCGTGCTTGAAATAACCAATCCCATTTGGTATAAATTGGCCCTACCCATCTCATGAGTGCTAATTATGGTACTTTTCCATTAACGGGGCAGCAGTTGGCGCCAAACAGAAATGTTGCCGGCAAATATACACACGGAGAAGTACCACAAATTTCAGCATAATTACATCTTCACATTTGCAAAACATGTTCCTATTTTTCCAAGGACTTTCTCACCATTAACACACTGACCCTTACAAATGTACTACTCTGAGAACAAAGCCAAAATGAAAACCACACCAGAACAATGCAATAAGCAGTACTGACATGTGACAAAGTCAGTAAGAGTGCGACAAGGAACAGAAAAGTAAAAGCAGGAAAAAAAACAGCAGCACTGACTTCAGATCAAGAGCACAGCTTGCCTGCTGGTCCCCTCACGGTTTGTCCCCATTATCATTTCCCATTTTCACATGTTCCCATCTGTCAAACTCCTTTGTCCCCATTGGCACTGCGTGCACCTTCACAGATAAGCCCGACACCAGTAGAAAATCTCAAGACACTGACCATTACAAATCAGCATATGGTCAGACAGATGAGCACTTCCTTATTTTTTCACAATATAATGTCTGTCATTTACACCTTATTTCTGAAGTAACAGAGAAGGTTTCTAAAACTGTCGCCAGTGACTTGGCAGGAAACCAGTAACACTCCCACAAGAAACCCAAAATTCAAAGCAGAATACAACACGCAAATAAGCATCAGTGACTTCCGAGGAAAAATCAGAACTCCTCTGACAAGAAAAGCAGGACACAACAATGAAATAAGGAGTACTCACATGTGAGAAAATCAATGATACTGTCAGGACGAAGACAAAGTTAAAACCAGAGAAAAATTAAGCAGCAGTTACTTGACATGAACTGTGCATTTTGCCTGCTGCCCCATTAATGGAAAAGTACCCCAATTATGTATTACCCAATCATACTATAGTTAATTTGAGGGGACCCATGCATGGGATAAACCATTAGGAGTACAGGGGACAGTTCCCGGGTAAATTGTTTCCCATCTATAGATCTAAGTTGTACTTCAATATGGACAGGGAGGAACTTTGTTTTATGTGGATGGGGAGACTATTCAACAGCAGCGGTATCCACTGTGAGATCTACGTGTCCCTCTAACCATTCTGTTGATGCTGCAGAAGAGGTTTAGATTCATAGACCGAGTATATCTGATGCCATTTGACCTGGCATCTAGGTACAAGGAAGCTACTGTTCTACGATATTCAGCTCTCCTTAGGCCCATTATTGAGCATAAAGCCCACTTCGGTATGTACCTGACCAGGTTTATGCAACAACTGGAATGTCCACTGAGGTTCCTCACAAAAAGAATACAGGGCAAAACACCACAGTCATATGCAGATTGCCTCAATGCCAAATCTCAACATTCTGTCATCGACAGGGTGTTAAGAGGCAATCATATAAGGCATTTTCAGATCCCACTTTAATGGACCTTCTGCATATCTGCAAAATGAAGGTCATCACAATTACTTGATCTAGGGAATTAAACTTTGTTTGCAACACAAGTGTGACATGTTGGGGAGTAAGGTATTTCTCTCAGAGACCTCCTCTTTCCTGGAGTAGGCTTTCCATCTATGTGAAGCGGAGTTCTTCCCTAGCCCTAGCCTAGGTAGAAAACATCCCAGTCCACTATATTACTGACACTAAGAGGAAGTTGCACATTTATGCTGCAAAGCAACACAAACAGCCTGGGACAAGCTCCCAAGAAATTGCACATTTGCATGTTACAGCTAGATTTAGTGAAACCACAGAAGTTGCTGGCACTGTGGGAGTCCTGCTGGCCAAAGATGCTGTATGGAAAGAGGAAAAAATAGGCTTGCTAAAGACATCACCTCCTCTGAAGCAGATCAGCACAGTTCTCCCACTCAAGGATAATTAGGTTAACACCCCACTCAATGTCATCTACCCATTCAGAAGTGGTCCCCGGTCTTGCAGTAAGCTAAACCCTCAGATGATGAGGGCTTAGGAGGCTCCAACTGACTGTCTGAGCGTCTAAGTGGCCTAATGAAGTAAAAGATGCAGTAATATAAAAATGGGAAATATTGCAGCCACATAGGAAGAAAACAAAATTAACTGCAACTTTTGTAAGGTCATGCCCTGCTATTTCTTAAATACATCTTATTGACAGTCTCTTTTATTAAAAAGCATATGCATTATTGACATTTAATAGCCTGCTTAACAAAGAGGTAGACAGGAATAAATATGAGAGGTAATTTAAGGTGGAGACAATCACCTGTCTGTACAGTGTTTGTGAACACATGCTTCCACAAGCCACTCCACCTTCCTCCCTTCATAACAGCATTCAGTACAGTAAAAGTACCTCATTCAGTTCTAAACAAATTACAAACTTTGCTGGAAAGATTACATCTACTTGATGAACCCCTTTACTTTCTCTCTTATAGTGCTATTTTAACCCATCTTTCAAGATTAGTTGGTATAATGTTTGCAGTTTCTTAACCAACATTAATATTACCACATGAAACTCCTATTGTAAAAGGGGTAAGATGAAGAATGCTTGGAAAGCCAGCATATAGATATCCCACCAAAAGCAGTGTGTTCCTGTCTCCATAATAATCATCATACCAGAAGCCCCTCTCTAACCCGAAAATATACACTACTTGCAAGTGACAACCACCACAAAAACAAATTATCTTGATGAAGCTCCTTCCCCACTGTCCTCCCAAGACTTGCTTGACACAGCAATGTTCTTAATTGTGAATCTCACTGTTAAAAGACAAAACAAACCTTCTGCTGCCACACAGATCACAGTCAAAAGAGAAGTGCACCATAAATCAACTAACAGCTTTAAAAATGGCTATACACGGTACACAGTCATACAATTTTAATATTTTAATTTAGAAGATCACATGCGTGTGCAAGACTTAAAGTCACAGCACACAATGCATTAAGAGTAGTCCACATCTGAGACTTCCAAGATGGCTGCACAGTGAGTAACAGCTTAATTTCAGCTCTCCCAGTGTAACAGCAGAAACTTGGAAAAGACAGCCAATGAATGACTTTTTAGTTTAATTTCGGTTACTGGCTAGTAACTACACTCACTGGATGCCAGCAAAGAATAAACTTAGAGATTATGAAAGAAAATTTGACCACAAAAGGTGAGGAGAAAACACTGTCTGGGAAGAATCCTGCAGCTATTCAGCAAAAAGCAAGTTCAAGCTGCAGCTTCAGTGCAAAACAGGACTTCCAGTAATCTAGAGGAGAAAATAAGTCAAATGAGCTCAGAGCTGATTAAAATAAACGAAACACTGAATGAGTATATCAACTCAAATAAAAGGCTGGAAAAATGGAAGAAGCTTTTAATGAGCTGATAAAACTGCAAAAACCAGAGGTCAAATTTAAGAAAAGGCTGACTGAGTATGAGACTGCTCAAGAAGAGAGAGGTTTCAAAAAAATAGTAAAATTAGAGGACAGAGCATGGAGGGAAAACCTGAGATTTTCTGCTGTACCAGAGAAACTGGAAGCCATAGACTGTATTAATTTTATGAATGCACAAATAAGCAACTGGACTGGTATTCCACAGCACTTGTTAATTGAAAAGGCACATCATGTGTACGCTCCAAACTTGACCATGAGAAAGTAGCCAAGAACTGTATTAGAAAATATACAATCCTAACAACAGAAAGAGTTGATTCTGAAAAAAAACTGTGGCAGAAAAAGGCAGCCCAAAGTTGGAGACAGAGTATTTGTGGAAAATAATTGCTCAATGTACACCAGGTAGAACAGGGTGTGAAATTCAAGCTGCCTTATCCAGCTATTTTCAGAATTGTTTTTTTGTGGAAGATCAAAGTCATTTTTGATGCAGAACAGGCCAGGCAGGAACTACAAAAGTTTGTCCAACAAAAACTGAACTATCAAACAGTAAAACATTTTCCAACGTTCCAAAGGAAAATGCTTGAGAGACAGAAAAAAGCAAAGGATTGGATTAGAAAACCAGAGAGTACATTGGAAATGAACCAGAGACTGTAGTTAGGAGATTAAGATCAACAGGAAGAGAACCAACAACTTGACAATTAATGAATAAATGTGGGATTACAAAGCATCAATAACATTTGTGAAATATCACTTTGTTAAACTTAGAGGAGACTCCAAAACATATGCCCTGCTTCATGTCAATAATGTTTGGAAGAACATTAAAGGGAAGGAAAGAGGCAACTGCAAGTAAAACAATTCTTGTTCTTAACAGTATTTTTATAAAACATTTCATGGCATAAACTACATGCTACTTACTAAATCATTTTTCAGTTATTTTTGTGTGTTATAGGAATACTACAGTAAACAGGTGTTTGTTTTTTCTTTTTCTTCTTTTTAAGTTTTAAAAAATGTAGGTACTGCAATGTAAATAGAGATAAAAACCTAGAAAAAAGCATGCTTAAGATAATAATATATAATCTTGGGTTGTTTAGGTGGGGGATGGGATGTAAAAGTATACAGATCATGATATAAGTAGAGTTGATATGCTTTTTCTTACTTTTGCATTGGGAAATTACTAGTTTAGGGTCCTTGGCTTGATTTAACAACATTTTTTTTTAAGTGGAAGCAAGTAAATAAGAGAACACTGAATGCAATGAAAAGTTTTCCTTTAACAAATAAATGTTCAAAGTGTAACATGATTAGTTTCTAGCTGAAGGCAACTACATATCTGGTTCTTGTGTTTCTGTGGAGACAAGCTGACAACACGGCAATACTTTTTTCTAAAAGCTAAAGGACAAGTTTTCTGATTGTGTTTCTACATCTGGGAAAGGAATAAAGATAAGACAAAAGCAGACAGCACTCAATGTAAGTAAAAACACAGGCTGTACCATGTGTCTTAGCATGGATAACCTTAACTACTGGTCAATTAAAGCCTTTGAGTACAGCTGTCAATCTGGGACAACTGTTCCTATTAGGAAGGTTAAACTTCTTTATTTGAAAATGTGCATAGTTCTGTATGTTTGTTCTAAGTTAAAAGGTTCTGGAGGTGTGCTTTTTTATTAATTTTTGAGGGTTTTCATTAAAACAAAAAAGTCTTGTAAAAAAAATAAAATAGGTCAAAAAGAACATGACAAGAAACAACTATATAAAAGATCAACCTGCCAAACATTAGTCTATACCGGTAACACAAAAGTTGAAAACAGACATTTTAAAAAATGTTATACATAACAAGTGGGAATAATAACTTCCTATCATAATGGCAACTCTTTCCATATTATCTTGGAGCATGAATGGTCTCATATGTATATACAAAAAAAGAAAGGGAAGTTGACTATAATAAGAAATGCAGACAGCAAATAGCTATGCTACAGGAGACACATTTGGAAAGAACTGAGCATGTGAATTTGATAAAAAAAAGGATTTCAGGATAGTTATTCAGCAGAATATCTGGGACAAAGGAAAAGAATAATTGTATTAATTATTATTGGAGCTCCAATAGTGATAGAAGAGAGAAAAAAGGTAATAACGGTAGCTTTGTGGTAGTAAGGGGCTACTGACAAGGGAGGAGGATTACAATGGAGTGCATTTATATTCCGCCTAAAACTGCTACAATGGAGCTTAAGAAAACTCGGTGAGAAATAATCAGCTTTCAGCAAGAAATATTACTTATAGATGGGGAATGGAATTTGATTAGCAACAGTGAGGGTATATCTGGGAGGCCTAGAAGGGAAAATATAGCAAAAGAGGGTAGATTTGTGAAGACATTTATGAAAATATTTGGTATGGAAGATGTGAATTCAGCAGTAGGAACTCAGAGATAATTTACATATTATTCTCCAAGGTATAACAACTGGACTAGGCTAGACAAAAATTATATTTCACAAGATCATGGGCATTTAATTGAAAGTTTAGATACATATTCAGTAACTATTACAGATCATGTGCCAATAATAACTAAGATAAAAAGTAATTAAATAAAAATAAGACACTGGCACTTCTCCACTTATATGTTAAACAGAGATGAATTTAAGGAATAGGTAGTGGGAATTATTCTGGAGTTACTAAGGAAGTTAAAATTTCTTAAAAAGATATAGCTAGGGAGTTCAGTAAAATGGAAGTGGAGTTTAAAAATAGGGTAGAAATAAAAGAAAGAGAGCTATGGTTAAAAAGTAAGAATAATTATTTAGAAGGGCTGGTAAAAGTTAAAGTACTGGAGAATTTCAGGCACAAGTCCAGAGTGAAAAGAGAAAACAAGGGACTACTTGGATAATATGCATGAGTTTGGAAAGATTGAGGTTAAGTAACTGTTTTCTGATAATAACGCCAGAGCACAAAAGCTTTTAGCACAACTCAGGCAATAAAAAGTAGAAAGGGTTGTTTCCAAGTTTAGGAAGGCTATTACAAGAAAAATAACCAAAGATCCTGTAGCGGTATTAGAAATAAAATTTCTGAATAGAGGAAAGTAGGGCATTTTCAGTAATGCTGGTAAAAACTTAGGATTGTATACACTTTTTAAGCATTTTAAACACAGGTGATAAGGTGGCTATGGGCATGGAACTGGAAAGGTCACTGGAGTTTCTACCCTTAAACAGAGGAAGTATGTAGGATTTTTTCCACAGAGTGGGAACATAGCTTTCCTTGACAGACCAGTTTATTAACTTGGACACAGGGTACACCTGAGTACCTGCAGCTATTTTGATGCACTCAGCTGGTAAGCTGTCTGGGACAAGGGAGGTAGGTTTCAAAGTTTTAAGTTGTTTTCAGATAGTACAGGTTGGGATGTGTTGAAGTCTGAGAGCTTTGGAATGACCTGTGGGGGTCTGGAGGTGTTATACTAGATGTAGATAATTGTGGGTTTAAGAGAGAAGCAACAGAATTAAAGTGTTAGTTAAACTACTTAGCAATGGAGTCTCCTGGTCTATCTGTTTTGGGGCTAGATTGGGACATACGGGCTGGATGTAGGAGTACGTCATACCAGAGCCACAGCAAGCCAGTCTTACAACTTGTGTCATTCCTTGATATGGCCCTCCCTCAAAAAAGTTCTCTCGTACTTGAGGATCAAAAGGAACTTGCTACAGCTTATATCACACATAATGTACTTTAGCCCAGTCCACAAATGCAGTATCAGCATTCATTTCTAAATGCTAGTACTGCACTACTGACTGATCATCAATTGCCAATCATGCCCCCAACACCTTGCTCCTAGGGCAGCAGTCCACTTCACCCCATCCTAGTTATTGTCTCTGGTACATAAAAGTCTTCATTTCTTCAGTGGTTTCCATATCTGAAGAATGTAACAGGATTGGATACCCGGTCTTTATTTTGGGACAGTACCTGCTGCACTACAACTTCACTTAGAGGCAAGACTTCAAAAGTTTCTTCTGCAACTCTATATATCTTGTAATAGGACAGAATGTGATAATTTTAGTTCTTCACTTATACAACTGCTCAGATTTTTTTCTGTAACAGTTTTCAGATCCCCTAATATTAGAGCATGATCTATGTATTTCAAACATGTCACTCTGACTTGCATTTCTCTTTTTTAGCTTAAAATTATGCTGTCTCAACCTGTTTAGCAAATGCTACCAGTCTCTTGTTAATCTCTCTGCATGACTGACCCCACATTAACAGACAATTAATTACTCATCTCCAGTGGTATAAAGAGATAACACTTTTACTCTGACCTATATAACCTCAGTTTGATTAGCAGCTTGGCTATTTGCTAGAGATGGCTTGGTGAAGGACAGAGTGACACAACACGTCTCCTTGGGAATAGGGTACCTGTTCCCAGAGCTAAATCCCCAGTGAAGACCACAGACCCTACAGACGCACTTGCTTCGAAGGAATCAGGGCAGTGATGTGGAGTTACATCATTAGGGGAAGTGAGTAACCCCCCCCCCCCCACCGATAGCCTTTAGATTCTGAAACATTGCTGAGTTACTGGGCTTGTGTTGTGGGTTTAGGGCTGCAAAAAAGAAAAAAAAAGGATGGCTGCCTAAATGTCAGCCTCTCTTAGCCCATTCACTCCCCAGTATATGGGCAACGAAAGGACCAACTGACAGAGAAAGAGTCTAATGGTCAGTAAGTAGTGGGGTAAACCAATTCAAAAATACACCACCAACTACATGTAAAACACATTCAAAGTATTTACTTACTGGGCAACAGCTTGTGGAATGCCTTTGATGATGATGATGAAGATGAAATACTATACAGAAGTATAAAGATTCTGTACCTGACTAACAGTACAATGAATGTGCACAACATGACGCTGTTATCATCTAACCTTTTTTTGACAGGAAATAGGTTTGCAGCTAGAAATGAGGATAACCTAGAATCTGGCATTTCTGAGACCATTTCCTCAACTATAAGCAACTGCAATGCTCTCTTTTTTAAGATTTATTCAAATGTTGCAAATCAATGCAAGTGTGAATCTCTTCTTTCTTCATAACAGTGAACAAGCTATTCACAGATTCTGTTGGCTATAACTGCTTCTTACTGACACCAAGATCTCCATTCTGTCTCTAGAGTTCCTCTTCTACTTTACGTCGGAGTCTACTGGTACCTTTCTGCAGCATAAATCACCGACACTAAATCGGATTTTATTTCTAAATGGAATTCTCCTGGTAAACATACTAAGCAGTGAATAAATCAGCACAGTCTTGCAGGACATAACTGCAATGGCTCTGCAAAGTATGTTTAATATCACTGTGACAGTCTTTGCTTTCACAATCATAAGCCATACAACCCAAAATATTAAGAGAATTTACTTCTATGTGCAACTATTTGAAAAAGATGGCTGACTTTTTTAGTTTTCTACTCATATCAGTACTTTTTAATCCAGTGTTGCCACCTCATCAGCTGGAATAGGTTAAAAGCATGCATACAACTGTTTTATTTCCCAGCCTCAAAGCTTTAAAAAATATTTTATGGGAAGATACTAGACTTTGCATTTGCATCTAGTTTAAATTCCACAATCTGTCCATTAATTCTCAATACTTACTTTCAGCAGTCTAATTTGCATCATTTTCTCAGTGTCTCTGATGCACTTTCAGTCTTACAGCATCAAGCATTTTCAATTTCATAGTAACCACAATCAGTTCATTTTCATATGTCTATTTAACACCACACCTTTATTTATTTTTTCATGTCATTTTTTCTTCTCACAGAGTTGATTATCTGCTGACCCTGATGCCTCTCTTTGATATTCAAGTCTATCAACCCCTCCTGACTCCCATGGACTTGGGGTTTTTATCAGAAAGGAGACCGACACATCCTGCAACAATGTTGTACTGCTGTTGTTATAACTGAGGCAACTCGGGAAAGTGTCATACTGCTGCCATAGAGTATTTTCCTAAAACCACCACTTGCACATACCCAACAATTTTCTTGAGCATGGCACATACAATGGGCACTCAGTGCTAAACCACCCTCTCACTTCCACAAAGGGCCGATGTTAGCAGGACACCCTGCTTACCCTCAGAGACACCTCTTGGTTGTTCCCCCAGTCTCCACCAAGAAAATCAAACTACTTTGTACTGAGGTTGCACCACCTTGGAGAAAAGGGCAAAAGTGTTTTCTCATTTTATCTCAGATGGTGCTACCACAAAAGTAGTACATTTAAAGTTCAAGGGATGGAAGTACAGTCCCCACAACAGGGACTGCAAGGGGGACAGCCCTCTATAGAAACACCTGCAAATATTTTGCATTATTCATCTATCCCACAAAAGTAAAATGGTCTGGCACAACCTCATCAGCAGGATGCTAAGTACAGTAAACTATCAGATCCTCATCAGTACAGAAGCCACGACCAGCAATAGTTCACTTTCACTCATCCAGGAAGAAAGAGGTCATCACAGCCACTTGGTGTCCTCCCAATTTCCAGTATGTTGGCAGAGAAGTCAATGTGGATAAGAATTATTCTAATTTGGCAATAAGAAAAAGTCTACTGGCCATTCCAGCAGCTCATCACAGGGAAAAAAACTCTACCATGCTTTATCTTGACAGCCTGACATTATTATTATGAGAAGGTGCAAAGTTCCATCAGCAGCCAGAGGATACTCTATCAACTTTGCCTGAAAGGGGGCAGCTAACAGACACTGACACAATGATGTGGGATCAACAGAGACCAGAGGAAGCAACAATTAATAGTGCTTACCTCAAGTAACACTGGCTATAGTTACAGAAACAACAAGCAGAATCTGCTATGTTTATCCAATAAATGTTTTTCAGAAACTCTTCAATCATCATAAAGGAGTGACCTTGCCTTTGACATAGCTGGAATGTGCAACATCTAAGGTTACTGCAAAGAGATGTAGAAAGCCTATGGTGTTTTTTTTTTTTTTTTTTGTGAACTGTTAGTTGTGCATGTTGGAAAGGTTCTAAGTACATATCTAAAGCAGGCAGCTGATATCTTGCTGTTGGTATGACTAATTTATTTTAACTTTGTGAGTTGTGTTTTAATTGCTATTCTACCGGAGATGGATGATATGTAGGCAACCCCCTGCACTGCTTCTCTTCTGTAAGGATGTAATTTGAGCACTGACTCAGGACACTGTATACAAGCAATGAGTGATGTTATAAGGCCTGCCCTTATTTCTGCTGGATGGTAAAATGTTCAGTATTCAGTAGGAACCATCCTCTCATAAGGTAACACTTTCTTATGTTCATCTTATCCTACTTCCGTAATGTGTTTTAACTGGTGGTTTGATCTGTGAGAAGGCAGCAGGTTGCTAGGCTGGATGCCTGCAGTTTTGGTGAAACAAACTGTATGCATCATTTCAGACTTTTGTCCTGGATGGACTCTTCTTGTTGGTTAACTTGCGGAGTGAGTGGGTCTTAGCACTGAGAAATACTGGTATACTTATTACATTTGGTGCACTTATGGTCAACTCCACTAAATCATGGTATCGCTGCCTAGAAGGTTTTCCTGCGCTTCAACACAGTTACACTGTATTAACTATTAGACCTGATGTCCAATGTATGAACCTTTCAGAATCTATGCAGTGTGAAAATGCTGACAGAGACCTTTAGGACTAAGAGAGTATTTCTCCTCATCCACTCCCTCTTTTTACTTTCTGTGATATTGGTATATCTTAATGGGGACCTGAATACCTTAGGAGTTTTGACATTAACACAGTGGCAGGGGGAGTGGATGTGGGAACTTGGAGAGCACAGTGTAATCTGAGTCCAGTGCAACCACTGCCTGTACTCGAGGATGGGGGGGGAGGGCTGGTAACACTCATTGTGGAAGTGAAAGGCATCCCGTGTGGTCAGTCTAGTGCATGTTCCCTACTCTCACAGCTCTAGCATGTGTGTGGGATGGTACAGCATATACAAAACACACCAAACCCCATCTCATAGCTACCTAAATGATGGTGTCTTCCAGCCACCTTCATCATGGTGATGAGAAATAAATGGGATGATTGGTTGGGAGGGAAATTATGATCCGTAAGTAGGGGGGCAAAAAAAAAATATTATAGGAAGGGACATAGCATTTAATCAATTTAGGGATGTTAATTTCATTTACTTCATCTAAACACTACAACTTTACAAAATCCAAGGATATATACTTTAGTTATTTTTTTCTTTTTTTGATAAGACGTTCATTAAAATGGAGCTGCTAGATTGTGAGGAACCTAGGTTTAATAGAGTTATCTATATTGTATGATGTGGGTAATTTCTGTTTTCCAAAAGAGACGTTACTACACTTTTTAGTGTTAACTTTAAGCCCATCATCCATACAACAGGTATTAATCAGAGTAAGCTCTTCCTGTACAGTACAAATATCTGATGTGGTTCTGACAATTACAGCCAGTTTGCAGTTGCCTCCAAATCTGCTTACCATTTTTTGGATCAGAAAAATAGATGCCAAACAAAACAGGACCCACTGCAGATCCCTGTGGAACTCCACTAGTTACCTTAGCACAATTTAACAAGACACCTGCTACATGAATTGTGTGGAATCTGTCCTTCACACAGTTGACTACCTACTTCATCTAATAAAGATTTATATTTAAGGATGACAGTTGCCTTACAATTCCAACATGAGTTATGGTATCAAATGTTTTGGTCAGATATAGATAATGCTGTACAAACAGCATGGCTGTCTACAGCTTGTGTGACCTTCTCGAAAAAATTAACAAGGTTAAACAGGCATGATCTTTCCTTGATGAAGTCAAATTGTTAGAAGCCAATCCTAAGGAAGTTTTTGATATCATTAATGACATCAGTTATGATATGATCCATAGCTTTAAGATCAGACCTGTAAGACTGATGCATCTGTAATTCTGAGGGTCAGTGGTAGGGCCACCCTTATGAAGGGGCATTACAACAGCAGTCTACCAGGATTCAGAAATAAAGCCTCTGGCTAGATTTAGATTGAAAAGTTCAATAGACTGTTTGACATTGTTTAATAAGGACCCACATATATTGTCAGAACCCATGAAGGAAATGTTTTTGGTTTTAGCTAACACCTTAAGAGCTTGCTCCTTAGTGACAGTAGGTGGTCACAATGGATTCTAGGATAAGTGGTATTTGAATAGGAGGTTCTGGGGTGAAGTCAGCAGAGAACTTACTTGCTAGTATATGTGCAATGTCAATGGGGTTGAAGCAGAGGGTCTCATTAAGGAAAATCTCAAGACTGATGTGGGGTGATTTTTCTTAATTTTTTAACATATTTACACAAGGACTTGTGGTTAGCTTTCACTTCAGAAGTTAATCTCTGTTGACGGCTTGCTTTACTGGTCCTTATAGTGTTTTTCAGTTTCTTAGTGACCTTTTTTTATATTAGCATCATTCGAAGGAGTAATAGCCTTAATGTAGAAATTATACAGCTTTTTTTCTCTTGTTATAAAGATGGTTTACGTCAGATGACCACCAGGTGCTTTGTTTTTTAAATTCCCCATTTTATTTGGCTCTACTTAGGACTACTAGATCTATGCATTTGTCCATATGGGCATGAAATTTCTTAGGTATGTCGTCTGCTGCCTTAAGGTAATCAGTATTGATGTTTTTTTTTTAATAAGAAACATCTTTATTAAATTATAACATACAACAAAAGCAATCATATATTTATATAAATGAAAACAAACCATACTGACATAATTTTATTTGCAAACATTAAACACCATAAACCATACTGACATAATTTTAGTTGCAAACATTATACATCACTTATAATCTATCCAGTCATTGTCAAACATTACATAGCTCATTTAAATCCTGCTTTCTATTAGACCTTGTTACTCCTCTGCATGTATTGTTCTCACAATTCCCATTTTTTCTATGTAATTTGCTCCTACCCTTTTCTAAAGATTCCAATTCCAGTTGTTTTATCTCGATTACTATATTGACTACTTCTAGTACAGTTGGTTCCAATTTTGATTCCCATTTTCTAGTAGCTGCTTTTTTGTCAGGCACCATAATAGCAATACTGATGTTATGGGTAAATTTATATATTTCACCATATGACTGCACAAGATTTGTCCTTCAGAAATGCTTAAATATAGACACTGGTTACAGGGGTATGGGGGTTCTGACAGTAAATGTCACATGTTTATGGTCCAACTTAACTGCAGAAGGAGACACTAAGGTGCAGAAGGAGACACTAAGGGAGTGAAACAAGAAGATGTGATACTGATGAAGACTGTATCCAGAATATTTGGGCCTCTAGTGGGACTACAAACTACTGGCTGGGTAACAAACTGCAGACAATTATGGTAGTACTGCTTATAAGAATTTCTTTTACAACTTCCAGAAATCTGACAACATGGAGGTGGGTCCTTTAGTATGCTGTAAGGTGGGAGCATGTTTTGTCCTGGACAAACTGCAGTCTAGATGAGATATAGTCCTTGAAAAATACAGAAATGCCAACAGTTTCCACCAGGCCTGAAGGCATGGTAGACAAAAAAGCTAGTATGGAGGGAGTGCTTTCTTAACATTTCAAACACATTTTGGTAATTGCACACACATGGACCTCTTCCAGATGCAGAAGTGTCTCAAGACTGAGCAATTTGTTACTGAGATGCCTGGTGTTGAAAACAGCCACCTTAATGTGGGTCAGTTTAGGGTGCAATAGCTTTGCTAAGTTTTGTTGATTATGAAAGAGAGAGAGAGAGTGTGTGTGTGTGTGTGTGTGTGTGTGTGTGTGTGTGTGTGAAAAAATAACCAAACACACACACACACACACACACACACACACACACAGGATATAAAAAGTGAACACCCCTTGTTAAAATGCCAGGTTTTTGCAATATAAATAACTGAGATCACAATACATAATTTCAAAACTTTTCCCACCTTTAATGTGACCTATAACCTGTACAATTATTCAACTGAAAAACAAACAAATCTGTTAGGGGAAAAAATATAAAAAATAAAAAAAACATACAATAAGCTGGTTGCATATGTGTGCACAACCATAAACTAATACTTTGTTGAAGCACCTTTTTATTTAATACAGCATTCAGTCTTCTTGGGTACACACCTGCCATCAATTAAAGAGACTCTGATTAACCCTAAATAAAGTTCAGCTCTCCTAGTAGGATTTTCCTGACATTTACTCAGTTGCCAGCTACACCAAAAACCACAGTTCGCAGAGAGCTTAAAAAGCATCAAATGGATATCATTGTTGAAAGGTATCAGTCAGGAGAAGGGTAAAAAAAATTTCCACAGCATTGGATATACCATGGAACACAGTGAAGACAGTCATCAAAAAGTGGAGAAAATATGGGACAACAGTGACGCTGCAAAGAATTGGACGTCCCTCCAAAATTGATGAAAAGACAAGACGAAAACCGGTTAGGGAGGCTGTCAAGAAACATACAGCAAAACTGAAGGAGCTGCAGGAATTTCTGGGAAGTACTGGTTGTGTACTACATGTGACAACAATCTCCCATACTCTCCATATGTCTGGACCATGGGGTAGGGTTGCAAGACGGAAGCCTTTTCTTACACAGAAAAACATCCAGGCCCGGCTAAAATCTGCAAAACAATACATCAAGTCTCCCAAAAGCATGTGGGAAAATGGGTTATAGTCTGAGGGGACCAAGGTTGAACTTTATGGCCACAATTCCAAAAGGTACGTTTGGCGCAAAAACAACACTTCGCATCACCAAAAGAACACCATCCCCATGGTGAAGCATAATGGTGGCACAGTATCACGCTTTGCGGTTGCCTTCCTTCAGCTGGAACTGGGGCTTTAGTCAAAGTGCAGGGAATTATGAACAGTTCCAAATACCAGTTACTTTTGGCCCAAAACCTTCAGGCATCTGCTAAAAAGCCGAAGATGAAGAGGAATTTCACCTTTCAACACGACAATGACCCCAAGCATACATCCAAATCAACAAAAGAATGACTTCACCGGAAGAAAATTAAAGTTTTGGAATCGCCCAGCCACAGCCCAGACCTAAATCCAATAGAAAATCTGTGGGGTGACCTGAAGATGGCTGCGCACAAGGGATGCCCTCGCAATCTGACAGATTTGGAGCACTATTGCAAGGAACAGTGGGCCAATATTGCCAAGCCAAGATGTGCCATGCTGATAGACTCTTAGAATGAATGCTGTAATTAAATTAAAAGGTGCTTCAACAAAGTATTAGTTTAAGGGTGTGCACACTTATGCAACCAGCTTATTGTACATTTTTTTATTTTTTATATTTTTTCACCATAACAGATTTGTTTGTTTTTCAACTGAACTATACAGGTTATACGTCACATTAAAGGTGGGAAAAGTTTTGAAATGATTTATATCACAAAAACCTGGCATTTTAACAGGGGTGTGTACACTTTTTATATCCACTGTCTGTATATACACATATGCATATAGATACATACAGATACAAATACGTATCCATATATATATATATATATTATATATATATATATGTGTGTGTGTGTGTGTGTGTTGTACTCAGCTGGTGCTTAGTGCAGGACTAATCACATTTGGTTCACTAACTGGCTGGTGCTTTGTAAAAGGTCTATTTGTGGTTAATTTTAATTAATAAAACAAATAAATGCTGGTTGCTACAATAAGCCTAAGCTAGGTATTATGGGATTTACCAGCCAGTTGCAGGCAATAAATAAATAAATGGTTATAACTGGATAAAAATGTTTAACTAAATATGTTGTATGGGTACACCAACTTTTAGGTAACCTTTCTAGAAATTCTTTATTCAGGACCATATGACATAAGTAGCTAAGATGGAGACTGCATAACAACCTTCACTTCAACAAAACCAAAAGCATATGCCTTGCCAATTGACGATCCTGTGAATTGATTGTGGTTTATTTATTTACTTGCAAACTAACTAAACTATTTCTAAAACTTAACATAGAAAAACAGCAGCAGGATGCTGGCAAACCTGTGACTAGGTAGAAGAAAAAATGGTACCCATTTTAACATTAGAAGAAGGAACAGGAAGGTAAATGGGGCAGTGCACAGAACTTGTTCAGAGAAGTTTAGAATATTTCAAATGAAGGCAAAGCTTTTAACTTGTCAGTTAGATTCTATTTATCTTTTGTTTATTCCTGCAGAGCCTCTTGGAAGAATAAAGAACAGATTTAAGGCATAATCCTGTATAAGAAAGTTGGGAGTATTTCTAAAAAGGCAAAATATGTCATTTTAGCTGCTAAATTTAAGCTATAATTTTGGCTCATGACTTGCAAATGTTTTTGTTAGAGAAGTAAAATTGGTTTGTTAGCTTGAGATTTTCATCCCTTCCCACCAGAATCAGAGACAAAACAGACAGGATTAAAACTTCAAAAGAGACCACAGCTCTCTCTCTCTCCTCTGAGTCAGGCAGAAATTAGAACTGATCAATTAAGGACTCATTCATAAGATAGAAGAGGTCACTAAAGGTTAATCATTTGTTAACTGAGGGGTGGAGCTAGGAACTAAACCTTCTATTTAAGGGGTAAAATAAAACATTTCAGAGCTTTACCAGAAAGGCTCATCCAGATTCTGCTACACTTTGCTGTGAAGGAAAGGTTAGTTTCCTTTTATTTTTTGTATATTTTAAATACCGTAGTTTTTCTTTACCTTGTGTTTTACTTGCATTTTGCTTTAACAGCATATTAAAACTTCAAAAGAGACCACAGCTCTCTCTCTCTTCTGAGTCCGGCAGAATTCCGCCCTCCCACCCAGTTACAGTTGTCTTGCTAAATACCACTGTCTTTCTAGTTGCCTGCCTCTAATGTTAATCTGACCATATATCTAATTTCCTCTCTACTTTCACTGGCTTGTGTGAGTAATCACAAAATCAAAACCCCCTCCCCTTCAACTATTTAAATTTATTGGCCATCCTACTGTATTCCATAGTACCAGAATACAAAAGTGACCACCCCTTTCAACCCATCTTGCTGTTTTAAAAATAGTAACTCTCCACTAAACCTTAACTTTTTAAACCGGTAAAACTTAAGTTACCTACTTTCACATCTAATGTCTCTAGTGCACACTGCAGTGTGCATTTTTTTTTCATCGTACCTTTAAGCATCCCTGTGACTAGCACTTTCTCTAATACCTGCTGGAAAGCACTAGGAAGCCTTAAACTGATACAAGCACTCAACTCTCATTGTTAATGAGGAGAAATTAATAGTAGGCACTAAACAGCCTATAATTCCAAAGTACCTTGCTAAGGTAAGGGAAAACAGCTCCTGTACTATACAAAAAAAAAAAAAAAAAGCACCAAACTAGGCATGTCCAAGGGTCAGCTTCCGGTGATTTCTCCTGTCCACCTGGTGAATCTGGGCATACTGGGGCAATGCAGCAATTGCCTCATGTACACAGACAACCCTCTCCTCCTACCACCCAACACTAGAACCTGTGAGAGATGCACTTACATAACCAAAATGGAGGCAAAGCTCTCTCCACCCAAAATTGTGCTAGACAGTCAAGAGGAGAAGGTTAACACCCACACTACACCACAAGCAACACATAGCCCTTCTAAACCAACACCCACATATAGCAACACTAAATCCACATATGCAGAGGCCCTTAACTGTAACCTGCCCAAGCAACAAGGACCTCTGAAGCTGAAACGCAAACAAACAATCACAACCAAAGTGTCACATAGTTCACAACACCAGTGTGCCACCCAGGAACAGCCCCTAAGTCAAGACAATGTACCTAACACTTTAGTCATAGGTGACTCTATAGTCCGGCACACTGATGTCCCTCTCACCAGGTTGAACAAGGAAAAAATTACAGTCAGCTGCCTGTCAGGTGCCAGGATCCGCCACATAACGCATGCACTCAAGTCACTCCACAACAAGTACAAATATGACTTTGTCATTGTCCATGTTGGACTGAATGACTTCAGACGTACCTCCCTGGACTAGATCATGTGGCCCAGGCAGGTATGACCCTAGCCCTGAGTGGCATCCTGCCTTCGCCCAGAATGATACCACAACATAAGGACAAAATTATTGACCAACAATTGGCTAAGCTTCTGGTGTCATTCAAAGGGGGTCCAGTATCGGTCTGCCTGGGACGACATGATTGACAGACCACGATGCTTTGCCAGAGATGGTCTGCACCTGTCGCCCCTGGGATTCAGGTTACTGGCTAAGGCTCTTGTCACCCCTATAGTGCCTTTTTTAGGCAAAGTTCAAAGGACAAAACCACCACCGTAACTGGTACAAGCATGCAAAATCTGAAGGTAATGTTACTCAATGCTAGAAGTCTAAACCTCAAAATGCACTCTCTCGAAGCACTCCTAAAAATGGAGAACATTGATATCTGTGCAGTAACTGAGACCTGGTTCAAGGCTCCAGAGAGCACCCCTGCAATTCCAGGCTACAACTCTTACCACACTTTTCGGCCACCAATGCAGGACCGAAACACTAAAGGTGGAGGAGTGTCAATATTCACCAAGGATATTCACACCACCAGGCTTAGTTGCCCAACACAATGCGTCTGAAATTCTCCAGGTGCAACTAACACTAGGTAAGACTGCAATCCAAATTGTAGCTTGCTACAGATCACCACCATGCCCCAAGATTCTCACTACACCTTTCTAAACATACTGGAAAATATTAAGATACAACCAAACACCCTAATACTGGGTGATTTTAACTACCCTGCCATTAACTGGGAAAAATACTCCTGTACCAACACCTTTGCCCAACGGTTCTTGGAATTCATAAATTCCAACGCCCTGGATCAACTAATCCATAGTACCACCAGGGGCTCTAATATGCTAGACCTGGTCATTACCAACATGGGAAATCTATGCTCCACACCTATGGTCACCCCCTCGTTAGTCAGGTCTGACCATAAGCTAATCACCCTTAACATCCACATCCCACCCCCCAGTAAGGAAACCTCCATAAAAAACTTCTCCAAAGCCAACTTCATGCTACTCAAGTCAGAAGTGACAAATTTCATGACACCCATACAGACGGGAACTGAAACTTCAACTGCTGAATCCTACACTAAGGCACTGTACGAGCACATCCACTCATGCATGAATCGTGCCATCCCAAATAGAACCAAGATGCTCTCATCCAAAAAAAGGAAGCCAATCTGGTGGTCCCCTGCCATAAACAAACTTTACAACAAAAGGAAGAAACTGCTGCAGAAAAGAGGAAAATCCCAGGATGCAAAAAACTTCCTTACCAGCCTCAGTAAGAAACTGAGATCCCTCATAAAATCCTCCAAAGCTAGTTACGAAAATAAAATTGCCAAGGATTCCAAAGACAACCACAAGGCATTCTATAACTATGTCAAGAATCTAAATGGCAATGCTCAGATCTGCTCTGAGCTAAAACAGAATGGCATTAAATATACTGATCCCAAGGATATTGCCAATATCCTGACAGATCGATTCAGTGCCAACTTCACCCCCCTCTCACCCCCTAATTGGCACATCTCAATACCAGAAGATTGCCAAATTCCGGTAATAATGGCCACACAGGTAAAAAACGCACTCTCCAAAGTTAAGAATACAGCATCCATGGGACCAGATGACATCCCGGGCTGTGTACTACATGAACTACAATATGAACTGGCACCTCACCTAAGTGTCATGTTTAATCATAGCCTCACCTCAGGTTTCATGCCCACTGAGTGAAGCAGAGCTACAGTTATCCCACTCCACAAGGGGGGATCCACCTTGGATCCCGGAAACTACCGTCCCATCAGTCTGACGAGCCTTATCTGCAAGGCCATGGAGCGTATTATCATGGAACTTATAAACAAAGACATTGGCAACCTTCAAACACTGGACCCCACCCAGTTTGGGTTTGTGAAGGGACAATCTTGTCTCCTGAACCTAATTGACTTCTTCGAATCAGTCTCCAGAGCCATGGACATGGGTAAGGTGGTCCACACAGCCTATCTAGACCTTGCCAAGGCCTCTGACACCATCCCCCACTCTGGAATCATAGACAAACTTACTAAGCTGGGCATTAATCCCTACGTCACCCAATGGGTTGCTAACTGGCTTACTGATAGAACCCACACTGTAAAAGTAGCCGACTCCAAATCCAGCTCCAGACAAGTGGAGCACCTCAGGGTTCAGTCCTGGGACTGCTCTTGTTTGGTATCTACTTCTCTGAAGTACAGGCCAACACTAAGGGACTCTGGATAACAAAGTTCGCAGATATCTGCAAACTGGGAGCCATTATTGAATCCCCAAATATTGTGGATACTCTACAAAAGGGCCTTACAGAAACAGATCATTGGTGCCAGAGCCATGGGCTCGGGCTCAAGCTCAATGCCAAAAAATGTATAGTTATCCCCTTTGGGAAAAAAAACATGTACCCATGAATTACCATATAGGTGGCAGCACACTAAACACCGAAAGTGTGATAAGAGACTTAGGGACACAGGTGGACAGTAGTCTCACCTTCGATAACCACATTGCCACAACAGTCAGGAAATCCTTCTATGTGGCACGCCTCATCACTAAGGGCTTTTCATCCAGAAAAAAGGAGGTCAATGTCCCACTGTACTCATCCCTCATTAGACCCATTATAGAATACAACATCCCGTTTGGTATGTACCTCTCAAGACATCTGCAACAACTGGAAAGGCCGCAGAAATACCTCACTAAAAGAATCACAGGCCTAAAGCAGATGTCCTATGCTGACCGCCTTAAAAAACTCCAGCTATACTCTGTCGCATATAATCTACTCAGAGGCGATCTCTGCTTAACATACACGGTCAAACCCAGAGCTGTTGGACATGCTACACTTAAAAAAATCCCAATCCCTCAGAGCCACACGCTCCAGGGATCTAAACCTTGTCATCACAATAAACAAAACATGCTGGAGGGATAGGTTCCTGACCCAGAGACTCCCCAGACTCTGGAATAGATTGCCCATACATGTCAAGCAGAGTGCCTCTTTGGCCCTCTTCAAATGGAACCTTGACGATTGCATGGGAGAAAGGAAATTCACCCCGGGGATCACGTCCGTTGCCCTGCTAGATAGGGGTCCAGGGAAGTAAATAGTGTGGGAAGAAATAGCCAGGGAATTGTTATGGCTAGGCTTGTATAGGCCCTAGGGCTGATAGCCTAGTACCAACCTATGAACCTATGATTAAGCAAGTTATAAAAAAGCTTTTATGGCCTGCCCTCCAAAACAAATTCCTAAGGGGAATGTTTGAGCTTTATCTTGGTAATTTGTGGGCACTGTAAATGCCTTGGGTTGTAAAACTTTCATAGCAATCACTATTGACTCACACATGCTTGTAGTTTATAAATGTGCAAACACACTAATATCCAAGTGTTTGTCTTTGGATATTCACATCAGTTTGGTGGCAAGAATTCAGCAGTACAGAACAAGAAAGCTTAGTATGGTAGAAGCAAATGGCACTCCAGATTTACTTAGAAATCTGGTATGTGCATGATAAGAAAATCTCCAAATCTGTCTCTTGTGCAAGAAAGTTGCAACATGTCTCTCAACTTCTTGGTTCAAGAATTCTGGGCAAAGCCAAACTTAATGGAGAGACAAAAGCCAAACTCAGGAGAATCTAGAAGCATTAATGTAATGCACTTCAAAGTTAATAGGACTACAGTTACGATATAAAGTACAGTTTTGTACCTACCATAAATGTAGATGTTCGTGTGTATTCACTGCTGCAGTCATTACACTTGGGTTATCCTGCCATCAGGCGGTCCCGCAGTCGGCCAGAGTTCTAAAGTCTTGGTCCGGCGTCAGTTGCTGTCGCTTCTTCCCTGACGTCAGTGCGCCAGGGGTATATAAGATGCAGCCGACTCCATTTTCTTCAATTTTTCTTGCCCCAGATGTCAGGTGCCCCCAAATAGGTAGGCAATACATATTGCTAATAAAACATACATAAAAAGTAAAACCAAAACCTTCAGTTATCAGCAAATACACCACATAGGTAGTATAGGGTAGAAAGGTACAGATAAGTCCCAGCTAAGAAAGAGGGGATGGAGAGAGGGTAACCTGGACTGCAGCAGTGAATACACTCTAACATCTACATTTATGGTAGGTACAAAACTGTACTATGTTCATTGTGTTTCACTGCTGCAGTCATTACACTTGAGTTGAATCCCAAAGCTGAGATAGGGTGGCTGGTTCTATAGAGGATTTGGGGTGGCTATGAGGCCCTGCAGCACTGCAGTAGCAAAGCTAGCTCTGGATTTAGAATAAAGAGGCAAGTGATAACGTTTGATAAAGGTGTGCACTGAACTCCAAGTTGCAGCTTCCAGGATATCTTTGGTAGGTACTCCTCTAAGGTAGGCAGTTGAAGTGGCTGTTGCCCTGGTGGAATGTGGCCTAATGTTGCTAGGTACAGTTTTCCCATGCTGTGTGTAGCAGAAACGGATACAGTGTCCTATCCACTTTGAAATGGTCTGCTTTGAAATGGCCTTTCCCTGTGATCCTGCAGCATATGCTACAAACAATTGCTCAGTTTTCCTGAAAGCTTTTGTTTTGTCCAAGTAGAAACGTAGCTGTCTGTGTATGTCCAATGAATGCAGACGTCTCTCCCCTTTATTTTGGGGATTTGGATAAAAAGTTGGCAAGTGAATAGTTTGGTTAAGAGCCACACTGGAGACCACCTTTGGCATAAATGAAGGGTTTGTTCTTAAAGAAACCCTGTCTTGGTGAAAAATGATGAAAGGCGCCACTGCCATTAGTGCCTGTAACTCTGAGACTCTTCGTGCTGAGGTTATTGCAAGAAGCAGAGCAGTTTTCCATGACACATATTTTAATTCTGCTGAATTGGCTGGCTCAAAAGGAGGTAAAGTTAGTTTTGCCAATACAAAATTGAGGTCCCAAGTTCGTGTTGGTGCTCTCCAGGGCGGTCTTATGTGTTTAGCCCCTCTGAGGTACTGTTTTAGCAATGGATGAGAGAAAATAGGAGGATCTGTGTTGTAATGAGCCGAGATGGCAGAGGCGTGGATCTTAATGGATGAAAAGGATAGGCCTTTGTCCAGCATCTCAGTTAAGTATTGTAATATCTGAGGAATATTTGGGACAAGAGGGTCAAAGCTTTGAGCCTGGTTCCAGGCACAGAATCTCTTCCACTTTTCTGAATAGGATTTCCTGGTGCTAGGCCTCCTGGCCTCCAAAATGACATCCATAACAGCTTTAGAGAGAGGTGTTGCCTGCTTGACTAAGGAATCTGCCATGCAGCCAGGTTTAAGGTTTTGAGCTGGCTGTGCAGGATCTGATTGTTTTGTTGAGTCAGAAGATGCGGAATTTGAGGTAAAATCCATGGTGGGCCTTGAGCTAAGTTCTTTAAGATTGGGTACCAATGCTGGCGTGGCCAGTCTGGGGCAATCAGGATCATTTTTGACTTTTCTTGTCTGGCTTTTAGGAGTACCTTTGAAAGGACAGGCAGTGGTGGGATGGCATAAACTTTTAGGCTTTTCCAGCTGAACGAGAGAGCATCCACTTTCCATGCTTGTGTGTGGTAAGTCCTTGTGCAGAAATTCTGTAGTTGGCAATTCATTGGGGAGGCAAAAAGATCTATGTCTGGGGCTCCCCCATTTTTGTGTTATCATGCTGAATACTTGTGGATTTAATTTCCACTCGTGAGGATCCATGATGTTTCTGCTTAAGTCGTCTGCCAGAGTATTTTTCTTTCCTGGCAGGAATTGTGCTTGCAGATGAACTTGATAGGTTAGAGCTGTGTGCCACAAGGTCATGGCTTGTCTGTAGAGGGGATAAGAATGAGTGCCCCCTTGCTTGTTTATGTACCACATAACTGTGGTGTTGTCTGTCTTTAGTAATAGTTTTCCTGGATGCAGAAGGTCCTTGAAAGCTGTTAGGGCATTTTGTACAGCTAGCATCCCTTTTTGATTGATGTGAAGATGCATTTGGTCTGCGGCCCACTTGCCCTGAATACATTTTCCTGCCATATGTGCTCCCCAGGCGTAATCCGAAGCATCTGTTGTTAGTGTCTGCCTGGCTGTGGGTGGAGTGAAAGGCTGTCCCTTGTTGAGGTGACATGCCTGTGCCCACCATCGAAACTCCTGTTGTAGGCAGGGAATAAGTAGTATCACTGCTTCCAAACTGTGACAGTGTTGAGTCCAAACACTTTTTAGGTACCATTGTAATTTCCTCATATGCAGTCTGGCATATGGTATTAGTAGTATGCAGGATGCCATGAACCCCAAGGCCTGCAGAATTTTTCTTGCAGGGGGTTGGGTTTTTGTTGCCACCAATTGAAAGTACTGAGTCAGTTGTCTTTGCTTGTCTGGCGTGAGATAAGCCATCTGGGCCATTGTATTTAAGCTGGCACCCAGGAATATTATCTCTTGTGAGGGCACTAGTTTTGACTTCTTTTCGTTTACTGTGTACCCTAGGCAAATTAGCAATCTTTTTACAAACGCCAGATGCTTTAGAAGAATATCCTTGCCCTCTGCTTGAATAAGGCAGTTGTCCAAGTATGGATATATTTGAATTCCTTTTTGTCTGCAAAATGCAATTACTGGTGCCAGGCATTTTGTGAAGACCCTGGGCATAGTAGATAAGCCAAAGGGCAGTGCAGAGAATTGGTAATGCATTGAACCAGCTATGAATTGGAGGTATCTTCTGCAATTTTGTCTGATAGGGACATGCAGGTATGCCTCTTTGAGGTCCAAAGTAACACACCCAGCCTTCTTGCCCAGCATGGGAAGAACATTTTGAATTTCGGAACATCCAGGTAAGTATTTAGAGTAGAAAGGTCCAGTATGGGTCTCCAGGCTTTGTCCTTTCTGGGGACCAGGAAAAGTCTTGAGTAAAATCCTTGTCCTTGTTCCTGTTGCGGCACTTTTTGAATAGCTCTCATGTCCATGAGGGCTATAATTTGTTTTTGTGCCTCTGCCCATTGATTTGGTGGCAGGTCTGGCATTCCTTTTAGCCTTGGTAGAGTGTGAAAGTGGAACCTGTAACCTTGAGACACAATATTCAGAACCCATTTGTCTTGGGTGATTATATGCCAATTTTGTGAAAAAAGTGCTAGTTTTCCCCCTAAGGGAGCTTCCAAAAGGAAAGTGCTTGGCATCTGAAGGGGGAAGTCATTGGGACTGTTTCCTATAAGGTTGTGACTTGTCTTCCCCTCCTTTTGGGGTTGAAACACCCCACTGTCATGGTCTGTAAGAGCCTTGGGGCTGAGATCTGCCTCTTGGGCATCTGTATCTGCCTCTTGGTGGTCTGTCTGACACTGGAAAGGACCAATTTTTGGAGGGCCAATTTCTGCTAAATCGAGGTGGCTGTACCTGTAAGAAATCCTTCACTGTTTGCATAGATTTTGCCTTATCCTCCATTTTCTTTAATACCTCTTCTGCCTTAACACCAAATACAATATCCTGCTGTAAAGGAGCATCCAATAATTTTGCCTTAACATGATCAGGTAAACCTTGTTCTTTTAACCAAGCATGCCTTCGTATCACAGATCCTGTAACTGCTGCTCTACAAGAAGCCTCTAATGAATCAAAACCACATTGCAGAGTATGTTTTCCCACTTGCTCAGCTGCATGCAATAAATCCTGCATTTCCTTATAGTCAGGATGTTCTGAACTTGTAAGCATTTTCTGTTTTAACAGAGACATTAAATATTGTTGGTATTTAAGCATGTGAAACTGGCAATTTAAAGCCCTCACTGCTAAAGTTGCAGAAGTGTAAACTTTCTTCCCCCATCTGTCTAATGCTCTAGAATCCCTGTCAGAGGGAACTGGATTTTTAACTGTGGAAGCCTTTACCCCTTTGGGACCCTGGGAAATAGTTTCTGGGTCAGCAACAGGGTTTTTATAAAGAAATGTGTGAGAGTCAGGGACTCTGTAGTACCTGTCTGGCTTGACTGGAGCAGGGGGCAAAGAATCAGGATTTAAACTGGATTCAGAGAACACATCATCCACAATATCTAACACTGGCGGAATAGCAAGGGGCCTGTGCTGAGGCAATAAAAGAAAGTCTCTGAGCCTTTTCTTGGATTCTGAGTAATCCTGGCCCTCCCAATGGAAATGCTCCCTCATGGTATGTAAAGTTTCCCCAAAAGAGTAATCCTCAGGATGAGAGGCTGAAGGAATTGATTCTTCAGCATCAAGAGTCCTCATAGGGGGGTAAAGAGTATCCCTGGTCTGAAGACGAATCAGAAGAAATGGAAACCTGGTCAGAGGAATCATAGTCTGTATCCTGCCTAGGCCTTTTATCTGGAGGGGGATGGGAACCCCTGATCAGAGTAATTAAGTCTTTGGCCATTTTAAGCATCTGTTTTTTAGGCATGGAGGCCTGTCCAGGTGAATGCTGTACTTGCTTCTTTGTCTTTAATGGAGCTTTAGACTTGGCTGTAGATTTAATGGTAAGGTGTGAAGGTCTGAAAACACCCTCAGAAGCAGATGCCTGCTCAGCGGCTCCGGACCCAGACCCATCTGAGGGATTAGTTTCCGTAGACCCAACACCTTGAGTTTCCAAAGGCCTGGACATCTCCACATGGGAGTCAGAGGCGGCCTGTGGCTCTGAGGTAGCGGGTGTCAGGGGCTGCGAAAGCGCCTCACTGAGAACCGGCGACTGACCTAGAAGAGGCTTCATCGTCAGTTTTGGGCCTCGGATGTCTGTCCTTATCCTTGTCTTTGCATTTTTTGTGTATTCCAGTCGTCGGTTGTTCCGATGGCATGGTATAATTGAACCTTTCACCAAAGTAATGGCGAGCAAAGTCAAACCGACATTTAATAGTGCGCTTGTTAAATCTAGCACAAAACCAACAACTAGTGACGTCGTGGTCTGGGCCTAGGCATGGAATACAGTAAGAATGAAAATCCTTATGAGGTATTTGCTTCCCACAAGAAATACAATTATTAACTTTTACTGACATCGGTCTGAGGCAAGAAAAAGTTTCCCCAAAACTTTGGTTCTGAAATTCGAATTGAAAATCTCAGGAGTCTGCCGACCGGCACTTGCGAACTGCTTTTGCTTCAGGCACCGCGCGGCAAGAAAGACTGAAGAAAATGACGTTGGCTGCATCTTATATACCCATGGCGCACTGACGTCAGGGAAGAAGCGACAGCAGCCAACGCCGGACCAAGACTTTGGAACTCTGGCCAACTGCGGGACCGTCTGAAGGCAAGATAGCCCAAGTGTAATGACTGCAGCAGTGAAACACGATGAGCATCTGTGCATTGTATGAGCAAGAAGAAAGAAACTCTAATATCTGGCATTATTGACTGTCTGGCCATCAGTGAATTATGAGAAAGTCAAACTTGTTGCCAGGACTGGGCAAAAAAAGTGTGTGTGTGTGTGTGTGTGTGTGGGCTTGGGTTGATCTAGCATTCATCTGGGAGATGTACTTTGCTGTACAACTGTGTTGTTAAGCAAGTTGAGAGAAACTGTGTATACTGTTTAGCTTATGGTATGGAAATGTTACCCCATAACTATATTAAGATAAATTATTAACTTATTTGAATCACTTTTGCATTTTATTGCAGATACTTATTTGGAACTCTTCATGGAGCATGGGTCAGGTCTATATACATTCTAATGACCTGACCACCTTTTTTGTTAGCAATTGTGTGAATAACTAAAGCTGACACCATCCAACAGTAGTTTAAGCAAGTAAATGACATTTCAGTGTACCGCAGCAGCAGATCAGTAGGCAAGCACAGTTGTACATAGTAGTGGTCAGATTCTGCAAATCAGTAAATGCAGACATACCTCTTATTGGAATGGTATCTACAGTAGTAATAACAATTCCTGCTTTTTAGCAAACTGCAGCAAACCAAGGACACAGTTTATACTTTAGAAGGTAAAAGATTACAATAGTGCAAAACACCATAGAGACTATCAGAGGGAATGCTAACTTAAAATTATTTTCTGCTTACAGTTTGAATAGTCAACTATAAAAAAAATGCAGGCTGGTAGTATGGATTAAAACTGCTAGATCTTATTTCCCAAGTCATATGGCCCTTATTTTCTTGGTGGGATCACAGATTATGAGACTGTTTTGATAACAATTTTACTGACTCTGAAGGTATTGTCATGGTTGGTGATGATCAGAGTCATAACATTTCAGCAAATCTGAGCAAAAGTAAAGAAAGTAGGCAGATGGGTATTAACTGTCTTATCAAACATTCCTTAACAGCTTTTGCAGTATAGTTTGGTGGGTTAACTGCATAGACGGCCTTAGGCATAGGCCATCTAGGCAGTCGCCTATGGCGCCGCTCTAGCAGGGCCACTTTTCCAGTACTTATTTGTTTTTGTTTTGTAATAAAAAAATGGTTTCCTTATAATATGTTGAATGAATACAGGTGAAACTGATGAGCAAGACAAACTGTGAGAAAAAGGGAAAAAAAGTAATCTGAATGGTGAAGGTAGACCAGGATGGGGGTACAGGGTGGTGTGTGGGTAGGCGCTATAGAGTCTTTTTGCCTAGGGCACCAGTTGACTAAAGGCTGGCCCTGGATAACTGCTGCAGATATATGGCTGAAGCCCAGAAGTGGTCAGTGGGGGGAAAGTTTGCTGGCGTGCATATATGGCTGAAGCCCAGAAGTGGTCAGTGCGGGGAAAGTTTGCTGACGTGCATCTCATCATGCATTATTTGTGTGTTTTATTGGGTTCCATGCAGAAAGGTGATCCAGGAGCATTACATTATGCCACTCAGCTTTAGTAGGTGGGCATTAAGGTCGGATTATGGAGTAAACTGGATAACAAAATAAAGGATTAGCAGGGTTTAGGCTTAGTCATAAGCTGCAATTAAATGACACCTACTTGGCAAGCACAAACATATTTACTCCAAGGGCAGGATTTACACCCTAAAAGGGAATGGTTTTGCTGGTCCTATACATGGTCCAGAGTGAGAAAGATGTCACAGGTCTGGGAATATCCTGATATCTAGCAGGACAGGACACCACATATATGATTATGGTACATCTGATGCTTGCTTAGTGGCCACATGATTAATAGAAATGTACAGAAAGAGTGGCTAAAAGTCTAACTTAGGGTTTGCAGCACTGCCTTAAAAGGTTAAACTGAATACTGTTATCCCAGTACTCCAGCTTTACACAGAGTTTCACAATGAAGCTCCTTAACTGAGTTTAAGCCCGAGTAATTGATAATAAGCCAGTTCAAGGAGCAAAATGGAGCAGTGACAAGGAGTGTTGCTTCACTTTCCAGTACAGTTGGTGGTTCAGTGCTCTGCAACAGCTAAGAAGACTTACCAAGTTTCAGAGTGTAAGTTCAGTAGATTCTTTATTAATGGCACACAGTGTCGCATTAAGAACAAGACAACAAGGATTAGTATGTCATTTGTCATGTAGAATTACTGATTTAACAATTTACAGATACAACAGGTGGCATCATTTTTTTGTGACTTATTTGAATGGGAAATGGTTTGCAGAGTTCTGATTTAAAAACTAAATGAAAACTCCAGAAAAGCTAGAACTTCCACGGAGTGACCTCCCAAACATCTTGTATCAGAGGCACATGGGACATATGCAAATGATCCTTATGAACATCAGGTGATTTAGCTCACTGGCAATTCTGAACGCCCATGGCTTGTTTCACCGTTTTACTGGACAATTTCAGGCCAATAAAGCCAAACCCCACTAGCTGTGAATATGCATATTTCGGCCTTATGACCTCGTCAGCACAGCAGAAGCAGAGTGTTTGACTAAGCATTAGAAACACAGGGCTGTTATACCCAGCTGATGTCCATTATCATTAGGGTCACTGCAAAAACATCCCAAACAAACTAAAACAATGAGTGAGAAGGGAATCAATGAGTGAGAAGGTCACTGAAAAAACAATCGGTAAAAACTAAATGAAAACTCCAGTAAAGCTAAAACTTCCACTGAGTGACCTCCCAAACCTCTTGTATCAGAGGCACATGGGATATATGCATATCCATAGCTAGTGGGGTTTGGCTTTATTGGCCTGAAATTGTCCAGTAAAACGGCAAAACAAGCCACGGGCATTCAGAATTGCCAATGAGCTGAAACACCTGATGTTTATTATGATCATTTGCATATATCCCATGTGCCTCTGATACAAGAGGTTTGGGAGTTCTAGCTTTGGAATTTTCATTTAGTTTTTTCTGATTGTTTTTTCAGTGACCTTCTCACTCATTGTTTTAGAGTTCTGATTTAAGGAATGGTAATGAGTGTGGTCTGGCATCTATCTAGCTGGGGCAGTACATATCAGGGTGAGAGAGTTGCAGGAAAAGCACAGCATGTTTTGGGGCACAATATGAGAATAGTCAGCTAGCCATGTAAGTATGTGGGGAGGAGGACTAGCAACAAAGAACAATTAAAAAAAGTTTCAAGTTTTATTTATGTTTTTGTATTTTGTTAGTATTTGTTTACCTGATCAAAAATGTCTAATGGCAGGCTCAGTATGGGTTATGTATTAACAAAACCAAAAATTCTATGTCAGCAAGGCATTAATATGTAAAATACAGGAGTATAGGAAAAGTACAGTTTTGTACCTACCATAAATGTAGATGTTAGAGTGCTCATACAGCTGCAGTCATAACAGATGGGTTATCCTGCCGTCAGGGTCCTCGGTCGGCCGAATTCCAAAGTCTAGGTCCGGCGTCGGTTGTCGTCGCTTCTTCCCTGATGTCAGTGCGGCAGGGGTATAAGAGGCAGCCGACGCAATTTTCTTCAGTTTTTCTTGCCCCAGATGTCAGGTGCCCCCAGAAGGAAGGCAAACATAATGTTATGCAAAGATGCAATGTTGATAAATCAAAAACAGTAGTTGCAAGCAAATACACCATAAAAGAATACCCCAAAAAGGTTATATGAAAAGTGTTTGTCATAAGGCCTGTCCTAAGAGGGGATGGAGGGAGGGAAACCTGGACTGCAGCTGTATGAGCACTCGAACATCTACATTTATGGTAGGTACAAAACTGTACTATGTTCATCGTGCATACAGCTGCAGTCATAACAGATGGGTAGAATCCCAAAGCTAAGTAAGGGTGGTAGGCACTAAGTGGAACTAGGAGGGCTAGGATGCCCTGCAGGACTGCTGTGGCAAAGCCCGCTCTAGATTTTGAGTATAGTGGGAGGTGATAGTGCTTGGAGAAAGTGTGCACTGAACTCCAGGTGGCTGCTTCCAAAATGTCCTTGGTAGGGACCCCCCTGAGGAAGGCTGCAGAGGTAGTTGTGGCTCTGGTGGAGTGGGATCTGATGCATGCAGGCACAGTTTTTCCATGAAATGAGTAACAAAAGCGTATGCAGTGGGCTATCCATTTTGAAATTGTCTGTTTGGAAATAGCCTTTCACCTGTGCACCTACAGCATAGGACACAGAGTTGCTCAGATTTCCTGAATGGCTTTGTTCTGTCCAAGTAGTAACGAAGTTGTCTGTGAATGTCCAAGGAATGTAGTAGTCTTTCCCCTTTGTTTTGTGGATTAGGATAAAAGGTAGGTAAGTGGATAGTCTGATTCAAAGCTACACTGGATACTACCTTTGGCATAAAGGTAGGATTGGTTCGTAAGGAAACTCTGTCCTGATGGAAAATGATGAATGGTTGCACAGCCATGAGGGCCTGTAGCTCCGAAACCCTGCATGCTGAGGTGATAGCCAGAAGAAAGGCTGTTTTCCATGACTTAAGTACTGTAACTCTGTTGAAGAAGCTGGCTTGAAGGGAGGAAGGGTCAGCTTTTCCAATACGTAGTTGAGGTCCCAAGCAGGGACTGGTGGTTTCCTTGGGGGTTTTAAATTCTTTGCCCCTCTGAGGAACTGCCTTAGGAGAGGGTGAGAGAATAATGGAGGATCTGTGTTGTATTGTGCAGAGATGGCTGAAGCGTGGATCTTGATGGAGGAGAAGGAAAGTCCATTGTTTAACATCTCAGCTAGGTACTGTAAAATTTGAGGAATATTTATTACCCAAGGATTCTGTCCCTTTTCTTGATTCCAGGCACAAAATCGTTTCCATTTGGCGGAGTAAGCCTCCAAGATGACATCCTGCACCTCCTTGGAGAGGAGAAACTGTTGGGAAATCAAGGAATTCTCCATGCAGCTAGATTTAGAGTTTTGAGATGGCTGTGAAGGGTTTTGTAGTTGTGCTGGGACAACAGAAGAGGGACTAGAGGTAGGATCCATGGTGGGGAATGTGTCAGGCTCTTCAGGAGCGGATACCAGTGTTGTCTTGGCCAGTCTGGAGCGATGAGAATCATTTTCGGCCTCTCTGCTCTGGCTTTTAATAGAACTTTGGGCAGCAGAGGAAGAGGCGGGAAGGCATAGACTGTCAATGTTGCCCAATTGAAGGAAAGTGCGTCTACTTTCCAGACCTTTGGATGATAGGCCCTTGAACAAAATTTTTTCAACTGGCAATTTCTGTGGGTAGCAAAGAGATCTATGTCTGGCTGTTCCCATGCCTGAGTTATCTTTGTGAAAAGTTGAGGATGCAACTTCCATTCGTGTGGATCTGTCATATTTCTGCTTAGGTTGTCTGCTGTGTGTTTTCCTTCCCTGGCAGGAATTGTGCCTGCAGCTGAATTTGCAATTCCAGTGCTGTGTTCCATAGGGTCATGGCTTGCCTGCACAGGGGGTATGAATGAGTTCCCCCCTGTTTGTCTATGTACCACATCACTGTGGTGTTGTCTGTCCTTATCAATAGCTGGCCTGGATGCAGTAGGTTTTTGAAGGTCATAATAGCCTTTTGCACGGCTAGCATTTCCTTTTGGTTGATGTGAAGGTGCTTCTCTTTTCGGGTCCATTTTCCCCTGAATGCACTGATCTGTCATGTGTGCTCCCCAGGCATAGTCTGAGGCATATGTTGTGATGATTTGAGTTGCTTGAGGTACACAGAAAGGAAGACCTGTGTTTCTTTGGCAAGCTTGAGTCCACCACAAAAATTCCTTTTGAAGGCATGGAATGTGTGGGATAATTGTTTCCAAGCTGTGGCTGTGTTGAGACCATAAGTTTTTCAGGTACCATTGAAGTTTCCTCATATGCAGCTTTGCACATGGGATTAGTAGGATGCAAGATGCCATGAATCCCAGAGCCTGCAGGATTTTCCTTGCAGTTAGCCTGGTGTAAGTTGCCATTTTTCTGAAGTATTGAGACAGTTGCCCTTGCTTGTCTGACATGAGGTAGGCCATCTGGGTGGTTGTATCCAAGCTGGCACCCAGGAAAAGTATTTGTTGAGAAGGTATTAGTTTTGATTTATTTTTGTTGACTGTGTATCCCAGGAAGTTCAACAGTTTTATTACAAACGCCAGGTGCTGCAGTAGTATGTCCTTGCTGTCCGCTTGAATCAGGCAGTCGTCCAGATATGGGTAGATTTGTATCCCTTGTAGTCTGCAGAAGGCGATTACTGATGCCAGGCATTTCGTAAACACTCTGGGTGCAGTAGATAAGCCAAAGGGCAATGCAGAGAATTGGTAATGGGTTGAACCTGCAAGAAATCTGAGGTATCTTCTGCAATCTTGTCTGATAGGGACATGCAGGTATGCCTCCTTGAGGTCCAATGTTACCAGCCAAGACTCCTTGCCCAGCATGGGAAGAAGCTGCTGTAATGTGAGCATCTTGAATTTTGGCACCTGTAGATATGCGTTTAGGATGGATAGGTCTAAGATAGGTCTCCAATCTTTGTCTTTCCTCGGTACCAGGAATAGTCTGGAATAAAACCCTTGACCTTGTTCTTTTGCAGGTACCTCTTGAATTGCTTTCATGTCCATGAGAGCTGAAACTTGTTTTTGTGCCTCTGCCCTTTGATTTTGTGGCAGGTTTGGCATGCCTCTCATTTTTGGAAGGGTGTGAAAGTGGAACCTGTAGCCTCTGTCTATAATGTCCAGAATCCATTTGTCTTTTGTAACAATACGCCAATTTTTTGAGAATAATGTCAGTTTTCCACCCAAAGGTGCTGCCATTAAAGCTTTGCTTGGCAGGTGTAGGGGGAAGTCATTGTGTCTGTTTTCTAAAAGACTGTGATCTATCTTCTCCACCTCTTGGGGTTGGTGCTTGCCACTGTCTGGCTCTGAAAGATCCTTGAGGTTGCCCTCTGCCCCTTGGGCGCATGTATCTGCCCCTCTGAGGTCTGTCCGTGGCTGGAAAGGACCAATTTTTTGAAGGCCAGTTTCTGCTGAAACGTGGAGGCTGTACCTGCAGAAAATCTTTCACTGTTTGCATTGATTTTGCTTTTTCCTCCATTTTCTTTAGCACCTCCTCAGCTTTAACACCAAACAATACATCTTTTTGAAGAGGTGCATCCAATAATTTAGCTTTGACATGATCTGGTAAGGTTTGCTCTTTGAGCCAAGCATGCCTACGTATAACAGACCCCGTAACAGCAGCTCTACATGAGGCCTCTAAAGCATCAAAACCACACTGCAAGGTATGTTTACCCACTTGCTCTGCACCATGCAACAAATCCTGCAACTCTTTTAAATCTGGTTGTGTCATCTTGCTTTTCAGCTTAGATATTAAAAACTGTTGATACTTTAACATATGGAACTGACAGTTTAATGCCCTCATGGTTAAAGTGGCCGAGGTGTACACCTTTTTCCCCCAACTTTCTAAAGCTCTGGAATCTCTCTCTGAAGGTAATGGATTTTTAGCAGTAGAGGCCTTAATTCCCTTGGGACCCTGTGAAATTGTTTCTGGGTCAGCGGTATGGCTTTTATATAGGAACTGGTGAGAATCAGGAACCCGGTAATACCTGTCTGGTTTAACAGGAGCTGGAGGCAAAGAATCAGGATTAAGGCTGGCTTCTGTGTACACATCATCCAATATATCTAAAACAGGAGGGATAGCCAGAGGCCTATGCTGGGGGAGCAGAAGAAATTCCCTGAGCCTTTTCTTGGAATCTGAGTAATCTTGGCCTTCCCAGTGAAAGTGTTCCCTCAATGTATGCAGGGTTTCCCCAAAAGAGAAGTCCTCGGGGGCCGGAGGGAATAGACTCCTCTGCATCAGAGTCTTCGAATGGAGAATAGGCATAATCCTGGTACTCAGATAGTTCTGAGGTAATAGAAGCTTGATCTGAGGAAGGGTAGTCTTCCTCTAATCTGGGCCTTTTGTCAGAGGGGGGTTGAGAATCCCTGATAAGAGTAATCAAATCCTCAGCCATTTTAAGCATCTGTTTTTTAGGCATGGTGCCTTGAGAGGGGGGTCTGAGGAACCTGATTTTTGGTTTTCATGGCTGCTTTAGATTTAGTGAAGGCTTTAATAGAGAAGGAGGAAGGCCTGAAGACCCCTTGAGAAATGGCAGGCCTGTCTAAATTCTGAGTTTCCCCGCCAGGAGTGGCGTCAGGATCTGTAGTAGGAATGGGGGCCGAGGAGCCTGCGACCTCGGGTACTGAAGACACTGGTAATGCATTGTCATCGGTACTCAGGGGCTGCGTAGGCGCCTCGCTGAGTACCAGAGAATCAGTAGTCGGCCTTAGCGTGGTTTCAGTAGGTGGTGCGGACCTCGTATGTCGGTCCTTATCTTTGCGTTTTTTGCTCAAAACTGGAGTCGGAGTATCCGACGACATGATATAATTAAATTTTTTGCCAAAAAAGTGAAGGGCGAACTCCGCCCGACGCTTAATAGTGCGCTTTTTGAATCTAGCACAAAAACGGCAGGCCGAGACATCGTGGTCTGGGCCTAAGCAAGGTATACAGAAAGAGTGGAAATCCTTATGCGGTATTTGCTTCCCACATGAAATGCAATTATTAACTTTGTCTGACATCGGTCTGAGGCAAGAAAAGTTTCCAACGGGTACTTAGCTTTCAAGAAGACTTCGGCTGAAATACTTTCGTAAATCTCAGGAGCTGGCCGACCGGCACTTGCGAACTGCTTCTGCTTCGGGCACCGCGCGGCAAGAAAATGGCGTCGGCTGCCTCTTTTATACCCCTGCTGCACTGATGTCAGGGAAGAAGCGATGACAATCAACGCTGGACCTAGACTTTGGAATTCGGCTGACCGAGGACCCGCCTGACGGCAGGATAACCCATCTGTTATGACTGCAGCTGTATGCACGATGAACATCTGTAGATATTCACAAAGGTAAAGTATAATATATGAATACCAGAAACTGCATTTACAGGGAGGTAAACATAATTGCTGCAGTCAAACAAATGTTTCAAAAGCAAAAATACATAAATACATACGAGTGTGTGTGTGTGTGTATGTATATATATATATATATATATATATATATATATATATATATATATAGATTCACTTTACATGCTAGACGTTTTAAAACATCGAAATTCATATGGCTGAGACCATATAACCAACGTTTTAAAACATCAAACCTGTAAAGCGGAAATCTCCATACAGTGCAGAATGGGTAAGTTTCCCTTTTCCTAGCTGTAGTGTAATCTCGGAGTTGGTGTATTTAAATAGCGGGGGGAAACGTGCTAGAAATTTTTTGTGTTTCTTTTACAAGTTCGATGTTTTAAAACATCGATTATATGGTCTCAGCCATATGAATTCTGATGTTTTAAAACGTTGAGCATGTAAAGTGAATCCACATATATATATATATATATATATATATATATATATATATGTGTGTGTGTGTGTGTGTGCACACACACACGCGTACACATTTAGTGTAAAAAAATGGGGGGGTTGAATAGGAAGGAGAAAGGGACAAAGAAGGGGAGTAGGAACATAAGCTTCAGATGGGGATGAGCAGAATTAATGGGGAAGAAGAGACAAAACAAAAAGCAGTTTGTACTGAAATGCAGGCAGCACAATGTAACATTAAGAGCACAGCATAATCAATGAGGGAGAATGCTGTTGCTGACTCACCTTCTCATTTTCTGTGGGAAAGATTCAGGTAATTGATGCCAACAACAAAGCCAAAGCTTTACAAGATTCCACAACATCTTTGGGACCTGATGAAAAATGGATACGATGCATGGCAGAGAGAGCACTGCATCCAAGTACACAAGTACGATATAAGAAATGTACTGTCAATTTTATAAAACAAGGGGTGATGCAGGGTGGCAATTAAAATGGCCAGTACCTATACCACAGCTATTAAGTTATATTTTTAGTTTTAAAAAGTTGAGTATGTCTAGGTGCAGTGCTGGTGCACACATGGTACCAAAGGGTGTGAGTGTGGCAGGGCACCTTGCAAGCATTTGCAATTAGAAATATGCTCCAATGTTGGGCAAGAATAGAGGTCAGGATAGCAGATGTGCATCAGTCCATCAGTCAGAGTAATTTCTGAGAAAGGTATGCAGTTTGGAGTAAGAACCACGTCTGTCTTGGATAGCACACTTAATATCATTTTGTGGCACATTCCAGATATCCGAGCTAGGGCAGCATAGTAAGAGTGACAACCCCCCATGGGTTCTAGGGCAGCACAGTAAGAGTGTCAGCCCTCCATGGGTTCTAGAGCTCGGTGACATTAGAGGTTGACAGGGTTGGGTTCATTTGAAAAACAGTAAAAATTGACCAGCTAGGAAAAGGAGTATGGCAGAAGCTCGAAACCCCAAAGGATACAGGGTGGGATATAGTTTGATGGTTTAAGAAATACCAGGTGATGCATCCAACTGGTGATTCACAGTTCTTGTATTACAGAGATTGTGCTCCTTATCTAGTTACCAATTCAAAGCAGTCCTGAAAAAGACATAGTAAGGCTGGATCTTGACATTAGCAAGATAACAGCTCATTCCTTCAGAATAGGAGCTGCATCACATGCTCATGTAAAGGGGTATCAGAAATTGAGGTACTGCACTTGGGTTGGAGACTGCAAACTTTCAGAAGATATGTCAGATCATGATGACTAATCAGCATTCTCTTTTGCAGGTACATAAAGCAGCCGACAGGTGTGGAGTCTGGAGCAGTCATTCTTTTGTGTACCATATGGCAGAGAACTGGGTGAATCTGGACAGAACCTAGGTTTCAAAGTGGAAGAAATGTGGGCTCATTGTCTGAGAAGGAAAGGAATCCAGTGGAAGCACCTGCAGGCAGCTTTAACAAAATAGTCTGAGCCATTACGTGAGTCAAGTTTAATTGTATTACATATAGGGGGAGTGATGTGACAACTAGCCCATTGTTGTACCTCAAAAAATAGAATTTGTCAATGGTCCAGGCAGATAAGCCAGACTTGACTAAACATTAAGTTTGTGTGGTCAGATATAATTCAAAGACCAATCTGGCAAGGAGCAAACAATGTTAGAGCAGTGAAAAGGGATAGAAAGTTGATTAACAGATTCATTAAACAACAGGTTAGAGAACTATGAAGTTGGGTACTGGATGGACCACACTAATATTAGTTTGCCGGAACTGTACAGAATTGTAAGAATTCACTTATTACATTCAGGAACCAAGTTATTTATAGGAAACCTTAAAGGAATTGCAAAGTTGGCAGATGTGCTTGGAGGGACAGATGGCATGTAGAACAAGTAATCTTCCTGTGGCAAACAGACAAACTTGAAAGAGTAAAATTGCAAAGGAATGTGCTTGGCCTAGGGAGGGGTGCAGGCTCTTTTGTGGGTGGGCCGCCCCATAATGGACAGGCTGGGAGCCACAGCTTGGGGTCCAGCATGTAGCAGATCCTGTGCAGCTTTTTTTACAACTGTAATACCCTGATGAAGGCTATATATCTTTTATAGCTGAAACTGGTCTGTTACTGTTTCCGTTTTATGCCTTTATAATGCTATTTAGCTATTTAAGCTATTAAATATTGAATGCTACAGTTTGCTGGCTCCCTTGTTTTTGTAGTGCAACTGTAATACCACCAAATGTTGTTGTTGATTTAATGTATATATAATATTGTCTGATTTGTTTTTATGCTAATGTTATTACTTGGAGCTTTTCTCCCTGGGCCTCCACTGAAAAAGGGCACATGTTCAGCTGGACTTTCCCAGTAAACAAATGTAAAAAAAATAAATAAATAAATATAGTATCTGCAGAAGGTTCAGTTACAGTTCCCCTAGCAAAATTTAATAGCCAGGGAATTGTTATGGCTAGGCTTGTATAGGGCCTAGGGTCGATAGCCTAGTACCAACCTATAAAGCAATATCTATGGCAGGCAGGGATGCACTTAAGGATTCCTGGGACTTATTAAAAAGTATAAAGCCTAGGTTATATAAGGATAATATTATTTTTATTACAATTGACATTACTGATCTTTTCACCTCCACACCACATAACCACAGAATGGAATAGTTCAAAGAAATAATTTTGCAACGTTTAACAAACAATGATTTTTGAACCAGTTTAATATTGATGGACCTGGTGTTAAAAATCATTTTTCTTCATTTTGAAGGAGAATTTTTCCAAAAAATGAGGGGTGTAGCGATGGGGGCTACATGTGCACCCACGTTTGCCAATATTATTTTTTTACATTGGGAAGAAAAATGTATCTTTAATTCCATATATGCTGGTTGCTGGAGCTTATATAGACATTGCCTGGATGATATACGTCTTATTCTGGACAGATACTGAAGATAAATGTTTGGAGTTTTTTGATTATATTTCAAAAACTACTAATTTCCTGAAGTTCACCTATAATATAAATAGGGATAGAATGAACTACCTGGACTTTACAATTCACAAATGCAAAGGCAAATATAAATCTACAGTGCACAGAAAGCCAACTTTTTTCTAACTCATATCTTTACTACACAAGTGAGCATCCACATTATCAAAAAATGGGGTTAGTAAAAGGCCAATTTGTAAAGGGAAGCATAATGACTTCAGAGGACATTGATTTCAAAAGTGAATGTGATTTACTGACAAATATGTTCAGAGAAAGGGGCTACCCAATGAAATGATAGATGAAGTTAGAAATGAAGTCTCAGCAGGTAGGAAAGAAATATTTACGCTTCTTTTAAGGGGAAGAAAGCTCCAACAACTGCACACTATCAAAATACGAATATGGTAAGACAGACCTATAAGGGAACTTTTATAACAAATTATGATGGGGTGCAGAAATAGTTAAAAGGACACTGAAAAAGGAATGGGCTACATTTGCACATATTTCAGATTTGGACACTAGTTTTGATAAGTCCCTGAAATTTATTTTTAGAAAAAGTTATAATATTAAAAATATAATTGAGAACAACAACAGGAAGACTACCAGTAAAGACAAAAAGACTGGTACTTATAAGTGTGGATCCCATCACCAATGTCCATACACAGCCAACGGGGATAGTGTTTACATTAATGCAAGAGAGAAATTGGTCAAAGGAACCACTTACAACAACTGTAATACAAGTGGGGTGGTGTATATTGCACTATGTAACCAATGTAATGCATTTTACATAGGCAAAATGGAGAGACAGTTACAAAAAAGAATCTATGAACACAGATATGACATTAAAAATAAAAATGGTAATAATACCTTATACAGACATATTTTATCTTGTGGAGGGGCTGAATTGTCACTTCATATTACAGAAACAGTACTAACAGACATTAGTGGAGAGCCATGGGAGACACAATTAGAATACAGGGAACTATACTGGTAAATCATTTTAGAAGCCAATTAAGTTCCCAAGTTTAAGTAATACAGGGGCTATGGAGACCATTTCAAAACTTATATCTGCTAAATTATAGTGTAATAGGGATTCATCGCCACAAGAGGGAGCTTGTACATCAGAAATAAAATTTTAATGGATCCCGATATAATGTTATTAAAATGTTTTTTTGTTATACACTATAAAGGATTTTAAGTGATTTTAGCTAAATTATTAGGTAATATTTAAAGTCACTTATGTGTTTTAGTATGGTTAGAAAGATTTTATAACAAACTTGTTCATAAGGGTGTCTAAATTATATTATTCGTAAAGGATTCCTATTGGTGGTTTTTAATCAAGTGAGGTATTTAATACACAATTAAAGAGAAGTGGCTTTATCTGATGAAGTCGATTTTAGAATGAAAATGTGGTGAAACATTAAGCGTTAATGCTTTTGTTATCTTGGAGTTGGTATGTTTGCTCGTTTGTGCTTGTGAACTCGGATAAACTGTTTGTTGCAAAAGGAGAGGTGCCCTAAACAGTGTTGGTTTAAGTGCACATCTGAATATTCTTGGTTGGCATTGATTGGTCTAACTGGCACTGACTTCTGATCTGGCACTAAAGCGATACATAATTTGATCTTATTGGCATAATAAATGCATGTATGTGGCCATTTCTTCCAAGCAAATGTGGGGTGGGATTTGTTAAATAATGTGCAAGATTATTTTCATCCAAAGGCAATGACAGCATGTCAAGGAATTATAGACACAGCTATATTGCCTTGGGGAAAATAGCATGCATGAGATGGGGGAGGGATCAGGTAGGCAGGAAGTTAGTTAGGATGAGGAAGGGGGTGCTTTGTAAAGGTAGATGGGTAAGCAGTGGAAGAATATAAAAAGCCACAGCTAGCCATGCATGATCTCTTTTCAACAGCACAGCAGGACAGAGCAGAACACCCCCTTCTCCCACCCTTCCTTGTAAAAGCAGCAAGAGGTGTAAATAATACAAGGTGAGAAATGTTAAGTGCTGACTGATACGAGTAGGTAGGTGCTTGCTGATCCATAAGGGTGATTGCACTAGGGGTTGGGAAGGAGTTTCCTGTTTTTTAAAATGAGTTTTCAGGTTTTTACTTTCTTCAGCAAGGGGTAGGTAGGGTAGCTAGGTTTCACAGTCATGAAGGGCAGACTTGAAAGACTAAAATTGCAAAGGAGTGTGTTTGGTCTGGGGATGGGATGCAGGCTTGAACAGCTTGGCCCTTCCCTTGGTGGGCTGCCCCATGGTGTAGTGGGCAGGCTGGGGGCCACGGCTTGGGGACTTACAAGTGGCAGATCCCCTTCAAGCACCAGTATCTGACTGAATGATGAAAGGGGAACGTTGGTGTTTGGTTGTAGATCTCTTCAGACACTGGTTTTGGTTGAGCATTTACAGGAACAAATAATAAATGGAGATTTATTTACAGGAACAGCAGTGGTAGGTTATGGCCTGGTTGATTTGACTTACTTCCAAGTTCCACCCTCTGTGCACATCTGAATATTCTTGGTTGGCATTGATTGGTCTGATTGGTACTGACTTCTGATCTGGCACTGAACTGATACACAAGTCAATCTGATTAGCATAATAAATACATGGCTGCAGCCATTCTTTCAAGCAAATGTGTGAATTGATTTGTTAAATGATGTGCATGCTTATTTTCATCCAAGGGCAAGGAGTGATGCAAAGAAAAAATGTACCGTACAGAATACAAAGAGTATGCCTGGATACGCCCTTGTCACCAACCACCATGTGAGATGCTTACAAACACACCTTGCATGCCAAGTTGCTAATGTGGGCAGATGCTATTTGGCCTGATTGGCATAAACAGCTAAACATGTTGGTGCAACTTAAGATATTTACACAACTTAAGGTTTTGTCTAGGGTTTGTCAGCACAAGCCCTAATTAAGAAGGAATTCAAAAAGTCAGATTCAAGCTATTAATAGAGAAAACTTAGCCTAAGTATTGCATTAGTAAAAACTCTTTCCCTAACAGTACCACTAATCAAGACAAACGGAAACAGAACACCCACAACACCAAACAGGAACAACACTAAATCTATCTCCTTACCTTAACTCTATCCTTAACTTGCAAACACTCTCACATCGACACTACCTGCTATATAACACATCTTGCACATTTTCACAACTGCCACCATTCCAGTCAAACACAATTTTTTTCCTGCACAACCCTAAATACCTAAACTATAAAGCCTGAGTTCAATCAAATGTGACCAACACAAATGTGCAGTCACAGTTTGTACTGTCACCCATTTATACACCCACAGAACCATACACATACGAAGGAATGAAGGAAACTGAACTGGCATGTTGAACTGATGCAAAAACAACAAAAGCAGCTAACCCAGCAGAAAAAATATGAAATCCTAAGGAATCCTCATAAGGGAAAATAAGACAATATCATCCATAAAGTAGCAGAAAGTTTCCTAAGAACTAAGCCAACATGGGAATGTAGAAAGGAGATTCTGCAGATAGGGATGACTGCAATTAGGGATATAGACAAGAGGCAAGAAGAGGCTGGAATTTATTGGAGAAAACTGACAAAGGAACAAAGGTACTGGGAGCAAAAACAAGAGAGGGAAAGATGACAGAATGGGAAGGCGCCAAGAATTTTTTGGACTGCAGGTTAGAGATTGCCTTCCCTATCAAGGATTGATATCACAGTATAGGCAAAAAGAAAGAAATAGGGGCGTCCTAAATGAAAGACCAGCACTGGTAGAGTTTTTAGTAGTATCGAGAATAGAAGCTGCCGTTAAAACAGGAATAATTAGTACAACATATAAAATAATGTACGATAAAGTACAGTTGTGTACACTTACCATAAATGTAGATGTTAGAGTGTATTCACTGTTGCAGTCATTACATTTGGGTAATCTGCTGGCAGGTTACCCTCAGTCGGCCTGATTAACAAAGTCTTGGGTCCTGTGTCGGTTGTTGTCCCTTCTTCCATGACGTCAGGTCGTCAGGGGTATAAAACATGCAGCCGACGCCATTACATCAGTTTTTCTTGCCCCAGATGTCAGGTGCCCCCCAAATGGGGAGCAAATAAAAATTAAAAACACAAAAATATACCTCCAACCAAAAGCAATGCACCAAAAAGGCTTTTAAGCATAGTAAAAGAAAGTAGAGGTATAGTAAGAGAAAAACATGGGGCTGGAGGGAGGGTAACCAGGACTGCAACAGTGAATACACTCTTACGGTAAGTGTACACAACTGCACTATGTTCTTCGTGTTTCACTGTTGCAGTCATTACATTTGGGTAGATTCCCAAAGCTATGGTTGGGAGGATGGATTTATACAGCATTAGGACCAGCTATAAGGCCCTGCAAGACAGCAGTGGCAAAGCCAGCTCTGGATTTAGAGAAAATTGGTAAATGATAATGCTTGCTGAAAGTATGTACTGAACTCCAGGTAGCAGCGTTTAGAATATCCCTGGTAGGAACCCCTCTGAGAAAGGCTGCAGAAGTAGATGCAGCCCTGGTGGAATGAAATTTGATCCCCTGGGGGATAAGTTTTCCATGGTGCTTATAGCAGAAATGAATGCAATGGCTTATCCATTTAGAAATGGTTTGTTTTGAAATAGCCTTCCCCTCTGCCCCAGTAGCAAATGCCACTAGCAATTGTTCAAATTTTCTTCGAAATTTAGTTCTGTCCAAGTAGAATCTAAGTTGTCTGTGCACGTCCAAGGAATGCATGATCCGTTCCCCTTTGTTCTGTGGATTGAGATAGAAGGTTGGCAAATGAATGGACTGGTTAAGACCCACACTGGAAACCACCTTGGGCATGAAGGATGGATTGGTCCTCAGAGATACCCTGTCCGCATGAAAGATGACGAAAGGCTCCAATGCCATAAGGGCCTGTAATTCAGATATCCTTCTAGCTGAAGTGATTGCTAAAAGGAAGGCTGTTTTCCAAGAAAGACATTTTAAGTGTGCAGTAGCAGCTGGCTCGAAAGGAGGTAAAGTGAGCTTTTCCAAAACAAAGTTAAGGTCCCAGGCAGGGGTAGGAGCTTTCCTGGGTGGTCTCAAGTTCCTTGCCCCTCTGAGATACTGTTTGAGCAGGGGATGGGAAAAGAGGGGTGGTTCTGTGTTACAGTGAGCTGAAATAGCTGAAGCATGGATTTAAATAGAGGAAAAAGACAATCCCTTGTGAAGCATCTCAGTTAAGTATTGCAAAATTTGAGGTAAATTGGGCGCTGCTGTGCTCATCCCTAAAGACTGGTTCCAGGCACATAATCTTTTCCATTTGTCAGCATAAGACTTTCTAGTACTAGGTCTTCTCGCCTCCAAGATGACATCCATCACAGGTTTGCTGAGGGATGCTAAGGGTGAATTTAAGTGATTAGCCAAGCTGCAAGGTTCAATGTTGGAAGCTGAGGGTGCAGAATTTGGTTCTCCTGCTGAGACAGTAAGGAAGGTGTCTGAGGCAGGTGCTATGGAGATATTTGTGACATACTGCACAGGAGTGGGTACCAGTGTTGGCATGGCCAGTCTGGAGCAATCAAGATCATTTTTGGTTTGTCCTGTTTGACTTTTAGCAGAACTTTGGAGAGCAGAGGGAGAAAGGCGTAGACTGATAGGTTTTTCCAGCTGAAGGACAGAGCATTCACTTTCCAGGCTTTTTTGTGAGGCGTCCTTGTGCAAAATTTGTCCAACTGGTAGTTGTGGGGGGAGGCAAATAGATCTATGTCTGGGCTCCCCCATTTGCTTGTCAACATGTTGAAAATCCGTGGTTCCAGTTGGGTCCATGAGATTTCTGCTTACTCCGTCTGCCAGTGTATTCAGTTTTCCTGGCAGGAATTGAGCTTGTAGTTGCACTTGGTACCTCAAGGCCGTGTTCCACAATGCCATGGCTAGTCTGCAGAGGGGGTAGGAATGTGTACCCCCCTGCTTGTTTATGTACTACATAACCGTGGTGTTGTCCATCTTTACCATTAGTTGTCCTGGATAAATGTAGTCCTTAAAGGCTGTCCGAGCATTCTGTACAGCTAACATTTCTTTTTGATTGATATGTAGGTGCATTTGATTTGGGTTCCATTTGCCCTGAATGCACTTCCCTGCGAGGTGAGCCCCCCCATGCATAGTCTGATGCGTCTGCAGTTAGGGTTTTGGCGGCAGCGGGTAGTGTGAATGGCAGTCCCTTGTTTTGGTGGCAGGCCTCTGCCCACCAGAGGAACTCCAGGCATAGGCAAGGTATCATAGGAATCATTGTTTCCAGGCTGTGACAATGTTGACTCCATAGATGTTTTAAGTACCACTGAAGTTTCCTCATATGCAGTCTTGCATATGGAATTAGAAGAATGCAGGAGGCCATGAAAGGCTTGCAGTATTTGTCTTGAAGTAGCAGGGTTTTGTGGCCATTTTTCTGAAGTAAGTTACCAAATGAATTTGCTTTTCTGGCGTGAGGAAAGCCATCTGGGCAGTTGTATTCAAGCTTGCAACCAGGAATCTAATCTGTTGAGAGGGTACCAGTTGTGATTTCTTTTCATTTATGGTGTACCCTTGACAAGTTAGAACCCATTTTACAAACGTCAGATGATTTATAAGTATGGCCTGGTTTTCTGCCTGAATTAGACAATCATCCAGGTATGGATATATTTGAATATTTCTTTGTCTGCAAAATGCAATTACTGGAGCCAGGCACTTTGTGAATACTCTGGGTGCAGTAGACAAGCCAAAGGGCAGTGCAGAGAACTGATAATGCAAGTAGCCTGCTTTGAAGTGTAGGTATCTTCTGCAAGATTCCCTGATTGGAATATGCAGGTAAGCTTCTTTTTAAATCTAGAGTTGCCAACCAGGCATCTTTGCCTAGCATAGGAAGTAACTGGTGAAGAGTCAGCATCTTGAATTTTGAAATGTCCAGAAAGGTGTTTAGAGTAGACAGGTCCAGAATTGGATGCCATGATTTGTCTTTTCTGGGTACTAGGAAAAGCCTGGAATAGAAACCTTGTCCCTTTTCCTCTTCTGGTACCGGTCGAATAGCCCCCATGTTTAAGAGGGAAAGTACTTATTTCTGAGCCTCTTCCCACTGATTTGGGGGCAGGTCTGGCCACCTGTTTGGTGTTGGCAACGTGTGGAAATGAAATCTGTATCCCTGGGACACTATTTAAAACCCATTTGTCCTGGGTTATGAGTTCCCAGTTTTTTGCATGAAGAGCAATCCCCCCCCCCAAAGGGCTGGCTAAAAGGTAAGTGATTGGTAATTTTAAAGGAAAGTCATTGAGACTGTTTACCATAGGGGGGGGGTGTCTTGTTATTTCCAGATTTGGAAGTGGAGGCCCCCCATTGCTTAGTGCTGAGAGTCCCTTGAGACTGACACCTGGTGCTTTTGGTGTGTCGGGGTTTGGCTTGAGTGGAGCTGGAAAGGACCAATTCTTAGCAGGTCAGTGCCTACTAAATCTTGGAGGTTGCACTTGTAAGAAATCTTTTACAGTTTGCATAGATTTAGCTTTATCTTCCATCTTTTTAGAACTTCAGCCTTATTGCCAAACAGGCGGTCCTGATTTAAAGGAGCATTCAACAATTTAGCTTTAACGTGATCAGGCAAAGATTGATCCTTAAGCCAAGCATGCCTTCTAAGCACAGACCCAGTAACAGCAGCCCTGCAAGAGGCCTTTAAAGAATCAAAACCACATTGCAAAGTATGTTTTCCAACTTGTTCAGCTGAATGCAATATATCTTGTAAATTTTTATTTTCCACACAGTCAGAAATCAACATAATTTTCTGTTTAAGCAGTCCCATGATATGCTGTTGATATTTTAGCATATGAAATTGGCAGTTTAAAGCCCCGATTGCCAAAGTTGCAGAAGTATAAACCTTTTTACCCCATCTATCCAGCGACCTGGAATCTCTATCAGAAGGGGTACGATTTTTAGCAGTAGAAGCCTTAATGCCCTTGGGCCCCTGAGAAATGGTTTCTGGATCCGCAACAGGATTTTTGAAAAGGAACTTGTGGGACTCTGGAACCCTGTAGTAACTGTCAGGTTTACTAGGAGCCGGAGGCAGGGAATCGGGGCCATTCTGGATTCCGAAAACACATCAACAATGTCTAGTACAGGAGGTATAGCCAAAAGCCTATGCTGAGGTAGAAGAAGGAAATCCCTAAGCCTCTTTTTAGATTCAGAAAATTCCTGACTTTCCTAGTGGAAATGCTCCCTTAAGGTATGTAAAGTTTCCCCAAAAGAAAAATCCTCAGGGGGGAAAGCAGAGAGAATGGAATCCTCTGCATCAGAATCCTCATAAGAGGTATGGACAAATTCAGATCATTGGAAGAATTAGAAGAAACAGAGTCCTGATCAGAAGATTCATAGTCAAGCTCAGTCCTAGGCCTCTTAGAAGGGGGGGGGGTTGACTACCCCTGATTACAGTAATAAGATCTTCAGCCATTTTGATCATTTGTTTTTTAGGCATAGGGGCCTGAACATGTGCCCTGGGCGTCGGTTTTCTAGACATAGATCGAGATTTAGGCCTTAGAATAGAAGGTGGAGTCGGTTTAATATGCAAGTCTGTAGGCCTGAATACACCCTCGGAAGCCGGTGCTTGCACAGCGGCTCCGGACCCATCCAAGGTAGAGACATCCACGGGTTCCATAGGTGAAGCATCTCGCGGCATACTGGACTCCGAATGGGTCTCAGAAGAGGCCTGCGAGTCAGAAGTAGCGGGTATCGGGGGCTGCAAAAGCGCCTCACTGAGTACCGGCGAACTGGCGACTGGCTTAGGAGAAGCGTCGTTGGCAGTTTTGAACCTCAACGGCCTGTCTCTGTCTTTTTCTTTGCGTTTTCGGAATTCCGGTAGTCAGATGGCTAACCAACGTCATTTCTGGATAATTAAACAGAGAACCGAAAATATTTAGAGGCAACAATGTACCGACGACGGATAGTGCGCTGATTAAATAAAGCATAAAACCGACAGCAAGGTATGTTGCGGTCAGGGCCTAGGCAAGGAATACAGTACAAATGAAAATCTTTATGAGGTATTTGCTTTCCACAAGTAATGCAATTATTAACTTTTACTGACATCGGAAAGGAGCAAGAAAAAGTTTCCCCAATGGGGTACTTAGCTTTAAGTTGAAGACTTCGGTTCTGAAACTCGAAAACGAAAATTTCAGGAGTCAGCCGACCGGCACTTGCGAACTGCTTCTGCTTCGGGCACCACACGGCAAGAAAGACTGATGTAATGGCGTTGGCTGCATGTTTTATACCCCTGATGACCTGATGTCATGGAAGAAGGGACAGCAACCGACGTAGGACCCAAGACTTGTTAATCAGGCCGACTGAGGGCAACCTGCTAGCAGATTACCCAAATGTAATGACTGCAACAGTGAAACATGAAGAACATCTGTAATAATCAATCAGAGGATAGGAAAGAGACTGGATAAGCAATTAAAGAAACAATGGTAGGCTATATGTATGTCTTCTAAATACGCAGCAAAATCTATAAGATTTGGGATTTTTCCTTGGAAATGTTTATATAGATATTTTTATACCCCAAGTAGACTCCAGAGAATTTTTCCTCAGGTGGACGGCAAATGTTGGAGGTATGATGGGGAAGAAAGAGGTAAACATATTTTCTGGGAGTGAGGTGAATTGGCGGACTTTAAGGATTCCCTGTGGGATGCATTGTTGGAGATGCTGGGTGGGCAGATTGGTGTGACTAGGGTGATGACTTTTCTGAGCTACAGTATGATACAGAATCAGAATTGCCTAGACATAGTAAGGCCTAGCTGTGTCTACTTGTGGCGGCTGCCAAAAAAGCAATTACTAGAAAATGGAAATCAAAATCTAAGCCAGCTACACTAGAAGTACTGAATATAGTAACAGAGATAAAACAACTGGAGTTGAGTTATTGAGAAAAGGATAGGAGCAAACTACATTGGAAAAAATGAGAACTGTGGGAAAAATACATACAGGGGAGGAATGAGGTTTAAAAGAAGGCAGGACTTAAATGAACTATGTAAGGTTTGACTGAAAATGATTGGGTGGATTATAAGTGATGTAAAATGAGTGTATCAGTAGGGATTGTGATGTAAAACGCTTGCAACTAGGATTGTGTTGGTGTGGTTTATTTTCATTTATATAAATGTGTGTTTACCTATGTCATGTGATGGTTTAATAAAGAAGTTTCTTGTTTAAAAAAAAAAAAGACAGGAATTGAATAATTTATGTAATGTTGCTTAGGTTATATGATATAATGTTTGTAAATGTGAACTTAATACAACCACAAAAACAGTCACCAGCCCACACAGGTTCCTGAGTTCTGAATAAATCCAAAAACAAGTAATGATAAAAACACAGAAAAACTCGGGTACAACCAAGGTTTCCAGCTTCACTTGAAGTTTTAATGTTAAAACATAAGCGTTTTCGCAGAAAAATCTGCTTCATCAGATGCTAATAAATACAACTTGAACTTACTACCCTGCTGAATGAAAGAAATGTTTTCAGGCATGCACTGCTATCAATGGAAAGCACTTGTAAAAATATATAGAAAATTCACATTATTTATATATATATATATATATATATATATATATATATATATATGAATATAAAATACATATGTAATACACAGTTTTATATACATATATATATATATATATATATATATATATCAATGTGAATTTTCTATATATTTTTACAAGTGCTTTCCATTGATAGCAGTGCATGCCTGAAAACATTTCTTTCATTCAGCAGGGTAGTAAGTTCAAGTTACACCCTATGATGTTAATTGTTTTTACTTAGTTTATATCATGTGACTACTAGTGCTTGCTAGAGGTTGTATAAAAAGAAGCACATTTCAATTGTATTTATTAGCATCTGATGAAGCAGATTTTTCTGCAAAAGTGCTTATGTTTTAACATTAAAATTTCAACTGAAGCTGGAAACCTTGGCCGTGAACTTAACACAGTTTGATTACTTTTATATAAATGCAAATTTGCCTATGTCAAGTGATTCAACAAAGGTGTTAAAAAGTACAGTTTTGTACCTACCATAAATGTAGATGTTCGAGGATCCACATTGCTGCAGTCCTAACTATTGGGTAGTCCGCTGTCCAGTCGGCCCGAATACCAAAGTATATGGCTGACGTCGGTCAGGGCGCATTAGACTGACGTCAGTACGTCAGGGTACTAATGCGCATGACCGACGTCATATCCTCAGTCTTTTCTTGCCCCAGATGTCAGAAGACCCTAAAAAGACAAGGCCAAATATACCTGCACCAAAAATATGTACAATATATACAAAATTACCAGCATATAACCTCACCTACACAACCACCCCTAAACACAGAGGGGAAGGAGGGAGGGTAAATTGGACTGCAGCAATGTGGATCCTCGAACATCTACATTTATGGTAGGTACAAAACTGTACTATGTTCTTCATTCCACATTGCTGCAGTCCTAACTATTGGGTAGAATCCCAAAGCAGAGGCAAGGGAGGCTGGCAAATCATAAAGAAGCAGGAGCTGACAATATGCCTTGCAAAATAGCTGTGGCAAAACCAGCCCTAGACTTAGAGTAGAGAGGAAGGTGATAATGCTTAGAGAAAGTATGCACTGAACTCCAAGTAGCTGCCTCCAAAATATCCTTAGTTGCCACCCCCCTTAGAAATGCTGTTGAAGTGGCAGTAGCCCTAGTGGAATGAGGCCTAATCCCAGCTGGAATCTCCTTGCCATGATGGGAATAACAAAATGCAATGCAAAACCCAATCCACCTAGAAATAGTTTGTTTTGACACAGGCTTGCCCTCTGAACTCAAAGCAAAAGAAACAAACAACTGCTGAGACTGCCTAAAATCCTTAGTCCTGCTTAAATAATAACGCAATTGCCTGTGTACATCTAAAGTATGCAAAATCTTTTCCCCTTTATTTTGAGGATCTGCATAAAAAGTAGGCAAATGAATAGTTTGGTTTAAAGCCACACTAGAAACCACCTTAGGCATAAAGGAAGGATTAGTACGTAATGATACCCTATCCTTATGAAAAATCAAAAAAGGCTCAACCGCCATAAGGGCCTGCAACTCAGAAACCCTTCTTGCAGAAGTAATGGCCAACAAAAAAGCAGTCTTCCATGACAAGTATTTCAGTTCAGCAGTAGCCAAGAGGCTCAAAAGGTTGTAGAGTAAGTTTCTCCAACACAAAATTGAGATCCCAAGCAGGAGTAGGAGCTCTACGTGGGGGTCTTATATTCTTTGCCCCTCTAAGAAATTGCTTGAACAAAGGATGCGAAAACAATGGTGGGTCACAATCATAGTGAGCTGAAATTGCTGCAGCATGAATCTTAATGGAAGAGAAAGACAAACCTTTGTCCAGTAACTCAGTAAGATATTGAAGAGCCACACTCAAATTAGGCTCAGAAATCTCCAAATTCTTTGCTGCAGTCCAAAATAAAAATCTCTTCAATTTTTCTGCGTACACTTTCCTTGTACTAGGTCTTCTGGCTTCCATAATCACATTTAAAACTTGTTGAGGAAGTTGAGACCTGCTGTCTTTCAAAACAGAATATGCCAGGCTGTTAGATGAAGAGAGTGAAGCTTGACATTGAGCAGGTGACCGTCCCTCTGAGACAACAGATGTGGAATCAAGGGTAAAGGCCATGGAGGCTTCCTTACCAGACTCCTCAGTAATGGGTACCAGTGCTGCCGAGGCCAATCTGGAGCTATTAAAATCATCCTTGGCTTGTCTTGTCTGACCTTTAGAAGCACCTTTGGAAGAAGAGGCAGAGGTGGAAAAGCATACACATGAAGATTTTTCCAACTGAAAGAAAGAGCATCCACTTTCCAAGCTGTGTGATGAAACCTCTTTGTGCAAAACTTTGGCAGCTGTTGGTTTAGTGGAGAAGCGAACAGATCTATGTCTGGAGTTCCCCATGACACTGTCAATTTTTGAAATACATGAAGATCCAGTTTCCACTCGTGGGGATCCATGATTTGTCTGCTTAACACATCTGCTAAGGAGTTCTGTGCTCCCGGCAGAAACCTTGCCTGAAGAGTTAGTTGCAAGCTGAGCGCAGTCTCCCATAAAATCATTGCTTGCCTGCACAATGGGTAAGAATATGTTCCCCCTTGTTTGTTGATGTACCACATGACAGTTGTGTTGTCTGTTAGAATCAACACCTGTCCAGGAAGAAGTAACTCCTTGAAAGCCATTAATGCAAACTGGACTGCTAACATCTCTTTCATGTTGATATGTAGATGCTGTAGTCTGGCAGGCCACTTGTCTTGTATCCATTTTCCGTTTAGATGAGCTCCCCAAGCAATGTCTGAGGCATCTGTCGTTAGAATCTGACTCGCCTCTGGCCGGGTCACAGAGAGTCCCTTGTTTAGGTGACATTCCTGAGCCCACCACAAAAATTCCTTTTGAATGCAAGGTATTATTTGAATGACAGTGTCCAAATCCTGGCAGTGCTGTGTCCATACATTTTGAGATACCATTGCAGCTTCCTCATATGCAGTTTGGCATTGGGAAGCACCAGAATACAAGATGCCATGAACCCTAAGGCTTGAAGGACTGTCCTTGCAGTCAGCCCGGACTGAAGAGATAGTTGATGGAAGTAACTGGAAAGATTCTTTTGTTTGTCCGGGGTTAAAAAGGCCATCTGGGCTGCTGTATTCAGTCTCACACCCAGAAAGCACATGTCTTGAGAGGGTACTAGACTGGACTTTATTTCGTTCACAGAATACCCTAGGCATCTTAGCACTGCTGTGACATATTCCAAATGCTGTAGAAGATCTTCCTTTTCTTGAGCCAGAATCAGGCAGTCGTCCAAGTAAGGATAGATTTGAATTCCTTTTAGCCTGAAGTAAGCTATCACTGGAGCCAGAACCTTTGTGAATACCCTGGGCGCAGTAGATAAGCCAAAGGGCAATGCAGAGCACTGATAATGAGAATTTCCAGCTCGAAAGCGCAGATACTTCCTGCAACTTAGTCTTATAGGCACATGAAGGTAAGCTTCCCTGAGATCTAAAGTTACCATCCAGTGATCTTTGCCCAGCAGAGGTAAAAGCTGTTGTAACGTCAACATTTTGAACTTGGGAATGTCCAGATAAGTGTTGAGGATAGATAAATCCAAAATTGGTCTCCACGTGTTCCCCTTCTTTGGTACTAGGAACAGGCGAGAATAAAATCCTAGGCCCCTTTCTGGCACAGGGACTGGCTGAATGGCCCCTATTTCGAGCAACAGAGAAATTTGCTTGTGAGCCTCTGTTCTTTGTAGAGGAGGAATGTCTGGCATGCCTTTGAAAGGAGGCAAGGTATGGAAATAAAACCTGTAACCGTGGTGAATGATATCCAGAACCCATCTGTCTTGGGTAATTAAATCCCAATTTTCTTTGAAAAGAGACAGCCTTCCTCCCAAAGGTGCTGCCAGGCGAGAATGTACTGGCAGCTGAAAAGGCAGGTCATTGGGTCTGCTTACGAAAGGACTGACCCCTGCCCTCACCAGAAGACTGAGCAGGGGAACTCCCTGTCCTAGGCCTAAAAGAACCTTGAGCTCTGCCCCTACCACGTCTAGACCTACCCCTAGACTGAGAATCATAAGCAGGATAAGTCCCTCCCTTAGTAGGCCAATGTCTACTAAACTTCGGAGGCTGAACCTGCAAAAAATCCTTAACAGTTTGCATAGACTTAGCCTTGTCCTCCATTTTCTTTAAAACTGCTTCCACAGGCGCACCAAACAACACATCAGACTGTAAAGGAGCATCCAAAATCCTTGTTTTAACATGCTCAGCTAAATTCTGATCCCTCAACCAGGCGTGCCTACGAAGAACAGAACCAGTGGCAGCCACCCTCGAGGAGGCCTGCACAGCATCAAAACCACACTGCAGGGAATGTTTACCCACCTGTTCAGACACATGAACTAAATCCTGCAACTCTTTACACTCAATACCTTCTGCCAGAGCATCCACCTTAGATTTCAATTGTGAAAGGAGATAATTCTGATATTTTAACATGTGAAACTGACAATTCAACGCCCTCATGGCTAAAGTGGAAGAAGTATACACTTTCTTTCCCCATCTATCCAAAGCCCTTGCCTCTTTATCAGGAGGAACAGGATTTTTAACAACAGGGGCCTTCACACCTTTAGGCCCCTGAGAGACAGTTTCCGGGTCTGCCCTAGGACTCTTAAAAAGATACTTATGAGCTTCAGGCACCCTGTAGTACCTATCCGGTTTAACTGGAGCAGGAGGCAAAGAATCTGGATTCAGGGAAGCCTCTGCAAAAACATCTTCCACCACATTCAGAACAGGAGGTATAGCTAAAGGCCTATGCTGGGGTAAAAACAAGAATTCCCTAAGCCTCTTGCTGGAGTCAGAGAAATCTTGACCTTCCCATTTAAAATGCTCCCTCATGGAATGCAGAGTCTCTGAAAATGAAAAATCCTCAGGAGGAGAAGCTGAAGGAGTAGAATCATCCACATCAGAATCAGAATAAGGAGGATACTCCTGCAAGTCTTCAGTCAAGACTCAGAAGCCTCCGAACATTTCTCAAAACTCTCAAACTCAGGTTCCACCCTAGGCCTCTTATCAGGAGGGGGCATAGAACCCCTAATCATAGTAATTAAATCCTCTGCCATTTTAAGCATATGTTTCTTAGGCAAAGACCCTGAAGCACTAGGAGAAACCCCACTGAAGCTAAACTTGGCCTGCCTCTCAAAGAAGCCTTGGAAACAGAAGGGAGGCCCTAACCACCTTAGGAAGAGAGGGAAGAACAGCCACCTGAGAAGCCCCTCAGCCTGGCCTACTTCCTGAGAGGACACATCTTGTAACAGTAAAGTCTCTCCCTGAGACTCCAAAGAAACTCCTGGCAGAACCTCCGGCTCCACTGAGCCTTCTAGAGAACCGACGTCCGGGACTGTCGGTTCTTCAACTCTAGGTTTTGCTGCTTTGTCTTTGCGCTTTTGGCGAAGCAGGCGCCGGAGCATCCGACGGCATTTTATAATTACAACGCTTCCCAAAACTAACCTGGCACAGTCTAACCTTCTCTTAATAGTGCGTTTGTTAAATCTAGCACAAGAGCGGCATCCAACAACGTCGTGCTCAGGCCCTAAACAAGGTATACACAAAGTATGGTAATCCCTATGAGGTATCTGTTTCCCACAAGAAATACAGTTATTCACTTTTTCTGACATCCGGTAAAATACTGAGGCAAGAAAAAAACAAAATATTCCCCAACGGGGTACTTAGCCAACTTTGATTCGGTCTGAAACTCTGACTTCAGAAACTTTCAGAACGCCAACCTGCACTCGCAAAATTGCTTCTGCATCGGACCATGCGGCAAAAAAGACTGAGGATATGACGTCGGTCATGCGCATTAGTACCCTGACATACTGACGTCAGTCTAATGCGCCCTGACCGACGTCAGCCATATACTTTGGTATTCGGGCCGACTGGACAGCGGACTACCCAATAGTTAGGACTGCAGCAATGTGGAATGAAGAACATCAGGGGAAATAAGATACATATTATGCTGACTGGGGTAATGGATTGCTCTGTCACCCCTCTCTTGGACGATATTAAAATATCATTGCTTACAGAAAAATTCAAAGAAAGATTACTCCAACATATTGTTAAATTAAAATCTCTCAATGCTCTGGGGCTAAATGAATGTTCTAGTGAAGACTACACTCCCCCTCCAGAAGCACTGACGTTTTTGAGTGCATGTGTCAACACTACTCTGAGTCTGCAGTATCACCCCATGCTAGAAGCAAGCACATGTGGCCCAGATTTTAAAATCTGGTTAAAAATACTATGCTACCTAGCAGGCATCATCTGGTGGTCTTAATGAATGCAGATTATAAAATATTCATTAGGATCTGCACTGCTAGCCTGAATATTCACTTCTCACCTTTCCAATATTATACACAAAGACAAGGGAGACTTCCTTCAAGGTAGAAGCATATGGGCAATATGCTGTAATTTGGGTCAGAAGACAGAAAGGACAGAGATTAGAGGGAAACTGGCTGGTGCTGCCACTCAAAGCACAGAATGCATGTGACTATTTTTTTTGCAATACTGAATTATTACATCAGAGTAACTCATTTTGGCTCTCTTCAACACCTATCAGAGGTCTTCCACTATGGCCAAAGTTGTAGCCTCTGTTTTTAGGAGGTTGGAGGTAGGAGAAGGAATCCAGCAGAACTTTCACCTGGCTCCACTACTATTCATTATGGTCTTTAAACCACTACCAAGTTAGCAAGGGTTCTAGTGCAAGACAAGTCTTTATTCATAATGCCTAACATCACAGATATGCAGGAATATTTGTCTACACAAAAAAAAACACTTAAGTAAACTGAACAAAACCATCTAAATCATACAAAACTGGAGCCAAAGATGTTGCTGTTGCTGAAAAACAATACTGGTGCAGCTCCAGTAAAGTGTTTTGCAGCAGTAACATCTTTGGCTCCAGTTTCTTATGTTTTTTTTTCTGGTTTGAGTTGTTATTTTGGTCTAAAACCATCTTAATCTCAGAATGTATATGTACTGCTAGCATCTTTGGAAATTATGTAAATTATTCAAATGCTAATCCTCATTTGTACTAGAGTCCTCTACTCACCTTGGACCTATTGCTCTAGTGTTATTAGAATAGCTTCTGTACATCTGCCTTGACATTTAACTGTTTACCTTCAATTCATTTGAAGACAATGCAGTTTATACAGATGTAAATATATTATGAAAAATGCAATCTATGGTTGAAATTACACAGGCATTCAAAAAATCTTGAATTAAAACAATGTTAGTGTCTCCATCTTGGATACTTGCATGGCTAGATCTCTCTGTCTCATATCTGTAACTTTTATAACACACCCTGCCTTAACTTACTCTGTTATTTGACTCGCATTTTATCTCGCACACATTCTTTTCATTACTTAACAGTACACTAGTAATTTTACTCACCCTGCATATAAGAACTATTTCTCTTAACAGGCTGCCTTTTTGTTTCATCATTACTTTTCACTTTCACTTTTTCTCTATTCTTCAGCTCAGTACAGCTTTGGGGATTAATGTTACAGCTGAGTGTTTAGTCAACTGTAGAACATGCTTGATTATTTCTTTTTGGAAATGGTTGTGCAACCATGAAGTTAGGATATATAAGTTAGGAGAGAATGGTGGGGGGAAATCCTTCCATGTTCAAGGGTGTGGAGTGCTTCATGTAAATGCTTATTTTTTGTCAGTTATTTTGCTGTGCTACGTAATAGGTTGGAATCCTTGGTCTGTGTGACAACACTCCAGCTACTCTACAGCGACTATGCTTCCTTGGCTGCCTGCGCAATGCTTTCGTCCATGTGTCTGTATGATTTAATATGATACTAGAGACCTAATGAGTTTTTAATTTGATCGTTTGCGTTCAGACTGCACATTTCTTGGGGTGGAGAAATATGCCCATTCCAGAGATTGTGCAATCGATCTCAGCACGCGCACACACACACACACATATATATATCTATACACACACACACACACACATGCATATATAGCAATTTCTCTCTCTCTCTCTCTATATATATATATATATATATATATATATATATATATATATATACAGGCTCATCACGAATGGTCACAAGAGCAAAAACTAATACAGCAACCTTTTTATGTTGAATCTAAAGATAAACCAAAAAAAAAAAAAAGACTATAAAAAGGATAAAAAACAATATTTTTGAATGGGGCAAGTCCCCCTGTACCTCCACATGCCTGAAATATTATATATGCCAATTCTGGGACCACACAGCATCTGGGTAATGGCAAATATATTACATGTACACATGTATACAGACAGACACATATAATGTGAACCGTGTAGATGCTGTCGCTTTCTGACATAATCAACTGTTCAAACATGATTAAATGGATACAATGATCAAGTTCAAAATGCATTCTTAACCACCTTCTATAGTTCTTCATAAGTAACACATTCTGCTCACCATACAAACAATACCATATCAGTCATATACTATTCTTGTCCACATTCATTGGCGACTACTTTTACCTACCACCATAATGTAACATTAACCTCTGCCCAGCATTCTTATCCTAGCGTTTACCAGCAATGTCTTTCTCTACTCTTAAGGCACAGGAAATGTGAATTCTCACCTCTGCATTTTCAAACTCAACAAAGGCAAACCCACGGTGCTTTTCTGCAAAACAGAAAACATTTAACAGAATCAATAGCTAATTCAAAATACATGGGCTCATACAGCAGATCAAACATAATTATAACCATACTACAATCTGACTTTAATGTGTGTGAAGCATATTATAAAGAAGGTTTTCCAAGTAAAAAAAAAAAAACAGTAGTAGTTCATGATTCAACAGCCTTCAGTTGTTGCCTTTAAATTTACGCTTTTTGCTGCAGTGAATTTTGCCCTGCCCATCTTCAAGACATACGAGGTGGTGTTTATTAGTAACCTGCCTGTGCTGGAACACATTTTAAATTTTACTCCATTTATAACCTAAGTTTTTGTGCTCTGAAGCTATCAAAAATACTTGCTTAAACTCATTCATATTATCCAAATACTCCCTTATTTTCCTTTAGCACTCAGTAACTGCTCCTCTTAAGCAACTAGTTTTTGAAAACAAATGTGGAGCACTAAAACTTTTAGCACACCGACTTTGGCATGCAGAATAAGTGAAAAAAGAGCTTCTCACCAAAGTGACTCTCTTATCAATTTTATCGTGGAATATCAATGACAATGCAGGTACAGACTAAAACAACCCGTACTAAATTATATTTAGTAGTCTAGGGCACAAACAACAATGCTGTAGAAGACACAGTTGGATACAAATAAGCATGTTAATTTGACAAAGTATTTTAGGGTGGACATTCAGCCAAAATGTATACGCATGGATCATTATGGTTTTGTGGAGGGGAAGCAAACATTTCACAACATAAATAGAACAATGATGATCCACAGGGAAGAAGAGTATGTGAAAATGCCAGTGCTGTTTTATGCCTTCTCTGCATCAAGACCCACCAACAGAGTCAGCTGGGATTTTATGAGTAGGCCAATGGAAGCATTTGTGTTCCCTGATAAAATGACAAGATTAATGAGGAGGCTTTGTAGAAGGTCAAAAGCAAGAATTAAGGTGGGAAATTTCCTCTCTGACAACATGTATTTAAACAGAGGAACCAGGGATGAGATCTCTACTTCTCCCTTTACTATTTGTTTTATATTTAGAGCCGCTGGTAAAGAAAATAATGGCCCCACAAGTCAAGGATATAACTGGTAATTACGAAAAGTTAACTTTATTCGCAAAGGATATTATCTACTTGATAAACTCACAAAAGGACATTTCAGTGTTGTGGACCATTTTGAGACAGTTTCAAGTCTTTTCATGTTATAAAACAATTGAAGATAAAACAATGGTTATAGCAGTTCACTATTAATCCATACATGAATTGATTCACCAATACCAATATCTATGGGGGCATCATAAGATTATGTATTTAGGTATATGAATTACAAATAATCTGTTATGGCAGATAAGACTATATGGGAAGAGACTAAACAACTTTGCTTTGTGCCTGCTGAATGGCGCACAGCGACTGTTATCCCACTCCACAAGGGGGGAGCCACCATGGACCCCAGGAACTACCGCCCCATTAGCCTGACGAGCCTGGTCTGTAAGGCCATGGAACATATCATCATGGAACTTATAAACAAAGATATTGGTAATCTCCAAACTCTGGACCCCACCCAGTTCGGGTTTGTAAAAGGCAGATCATGTCTCCTAAACCTGACAGACTTCTTTGAAGCAGTCACCAAAGCCGTAGACAAGGGTAAAGTGGTTCACACAGCCTATCTAGATCTTGCCAAGGCTTTCAACACCATCCCCCACTCTGGAATTATAGAAAAATTCACTAAACTAGGTATAAATCCCTATGTCACAAGATGGGTTGCCAACTGGCTCACTGATAGAACCCACACTGTGAAAGTAGCAGACTCCAAATCCGACTTCAGACCAGTGGAGTACCACAGGGTTCAGTCCTGGGTCCTCTCCTGTTTGGTATCTACTTCTCTGAAGTACAGGCTAACACAGAAGGTCTTTGGCTAATGAAGTTCGCAGATGACTGCAAACTAGGAGCCATAATCGAAACTCCTAACGATGTGAACATCCTACAAAAGGGCCTCACCGAGACAAATGCCTAGTGTCAAAGCCATGGCCTCAAGCTCAATGCCAAAAAGTGCATTGTCATCCCCTTTGGTAAAAACTCTGTACCCATGAACTACAACAAAGGTGGTAGTATACTTAACACTGAAAGTGTGATATGAGACCTTGGGTCACAGGTGGACAGTAGTCTCTCCTTTGATAATCACATCGCCACAGTAGTCAGGAAATCCTTCTACATGGCACACCTCATCACAAAAGGTTTCTCATCCAGAAAAAGAGGTCAATGTTCCCCTCTACTCATCACTCATTAGACCCATGTACAACGTCCCTTTTGGTATGTACCTCACAAGACCTCTACAACAACCGGAAAGGCCACAGAAATACCTCACAAAGAGGATTACCGGCCTCAAACAGATGCCCTACACAGACTGTCTCAAAAAACTCCAGCTTTACTCCGTCGCATATCGCCTACTCAGAGGTGATCTCTGCCTAACATACAAAGCTATGTCAAACCCAGAGCTGTTGGACATGCTCCACTTAAATAAATCCCAATCCCTCTGAGCTACACGCTCTAGGGACCTAAACCTTGTCACCATAATAAACAGAACATGCCGGAGGGATAGATTCCTGTCCCAGAGACTTCCCATACTCTGGAATAAACTACCTATCTATATCAAGCAAAGCTCCTCATTAGCACTCTTTAAGAAAAATCTTGATGATTGGATGGGAAATAGGAAATTCACCCCGGGGATCACCTCTGTGGCTCTGCTTGACAGTGGCACAGGAAAATAATTTTCTTGGGTGGCAAAAGCCAGGGTACCTTTTTGGCTGGGCTTGTATAGGCCCCAGGGCTGATAGCCTAGTACCTACCTATGAACCTAAAATAATACAAAAGCTGAAAAGTATGAAGCTCTTGATTATGAATATGGATAGTAAGATATAATCAGTGAAAATGTTTATAGTCTGTTTAGTTTTATACACAGGTCAGACTTATTTTTATCTACAAGAGAAGTTGTTGTTGGCCATAATTAATACAGAGTTGAAGGAATTTATTTGGGAGTGAAGGATGGAAAGGGTTATGTGTGATATGCAGTTTCTTACCACATAATAAGATGGTTTAGGATTACCTGATTTAAAGGGATACCTTAGAGGTACACAGCTGAGGCTAATATATATAACACAATCCGAAGGTTACAAACAGAAGTCGAAAGGTATGACAATGCAATGAGGAAGTGGGAGTTCAAGAAATAAAGACAGGACAGAATTTTTGGATGCAGTACCTAAAGAAGAGTAGCAACAACTGTACAGAATGTTAAAAGCTTTTGTCAATATGGGAATGGAACAAGGAGATTCTGCTAATAAAGATGATTACAAGTAGGGGTACAGAAAATAGGCAGGAAGGAGATGACATTTACTGGAGAAAATTAGCATTTACTGGAGAAAATCAGCAAAGGAACAAAGGTATTGGGAACAGAGAACTATGGATGGGAAGGCAGCAGTGGGAGATGAGGCTAAGCAGAAATCTAGACTGTAGGTTAGAGATTGCCCTCCCTGACGGATTCATAACACAGTACAGGCAAAAAGAGAGGGGGATGCTAAGCAAAAGTCCAACTCTGGTTGAGTCTAGAAAATAATCTGTCATTAAACAGGGGTAATTAGTAGGGCATACAAAACATTCCATGATAACTATAAGAATCAATCAGAGGTTACAAAAGAGTGGGAAGACTGAATGGAAAGGCAATTTACAAAGGGACAGTAGAAGGACATAGGCACATCTCCTACATGTCCAACAAAGTCCAGAAGGTTTAGGATTTTTGCATGGAATTGTATGCATATTTTTTATACCCCAAGCAGACTTTAGAGGGGGTTTTCTCGGGTAGATAGCAACTGATGGAAGTGTGATGAGAAAGGTAATTAGGAACATATTTTTTGAATAATCTAACAAGTTTGCAGATTTTAAAAATTCGCCTAAAAAGAGTACTTTTCCAGAAATGTTGGGGGAGCAAATGACTCAAAGGAAATTATTCTTCTGAGCAGAGTTAAAAGATCTGTATTGCACAGACATAATACAGCCTGGCTAAATTTAATGGGTTGACTGCCAAAAAAGCAAGTACTAGAAAATGCAATGCTAACCAAAATCTAAACCAACTGCAAATGAAGTACGAATATTATAAAGGAAATAAAATAATTGGAGCTAGGATCTTTAACAAAGGGAAGGAGAAACAGCATAGAAATAAAAGGAATTTTTGGGAACAATTCATGCAGAAAAATTCTCAGAAGGGTTGGTGAAATTTACAGGAAGGCAGGACATGAGAAATTTAAGGAATAGTTGAGTGAAAGACAATAGTTAAAAAGAAAACATATGCGTTATGCCTGAAATTTAGGGTTACAACCTTTTCCTCTTTGGACAGTTGTGTCCAGTGTAAAAATTTTTAAAAAATAGCAAATGTCCTGAAATTTAAGGACAAAACATATTTCCTAAGTTTTCTTTAATAGTTGTATAAACAGTTATTTTGTATCTGAAACACCTAAATGTTATATGAAATTGTATAATCATCTCAAATGCTACAAAAATATGCTTTTATTTGGACAACAAAATTGAAAGTTCTGTACTTTGCACTGGCTGTTGGTATGTTTTGTCCTGCAGAATCCCACTTTTCATTTGAAAAGGTGGCAACTCTAATAAAGTTAATGAAGAGTGTTTAAATGTTTTTTTTTTTTTTTTTGCTTTCTTTTCTATAACCGTAAGTGTACTAATATCATTGTTGAATGTGTGATATTAAAAGGTGTTTAATGAAGAAAAAAAAAAAAGGACAAAGGAGGCACAGACTCCAACCCCAACAGCAAACCTTTGCTTTTTGTTTCTCCCCATGCTTTCCTTTTTGCTGCTATTAAGGCTATAGTGTTAAAAAAATATATCCTTATCCTCTTTTCTCCATCTTTAACATCTTCCTTTTCACCTCAGGATTCCTTTCAGTACAACATACCAAAAAAACAACTTTTATAAAAAATATACATCTTTGTGATCCCTCCTCAATGACAATGCTACACATCTCTTTAACTTCATTTCATCCATCCAATTATGCCAAGCTCATTTTTAAATAAAATTTCTTTTCCTTCAAAGGAACACTACAAAGTTCTGTAGTCAAAGATGGATACACATCTTCCCCTTTTACGTGTTCCATAATTGCAATACAAAATTTATCCCAACTTTATCTTGACCTGTACTTTAAATATGTTTCAGTATGCATCATCGCTTATCATGTTAGTTCTGGTGACCTGTACTTTAAATATGTTTCACTATGCATCATCGCTTATCATGTTAGTTCTGGTGACCTGTACTTTAAATATGTTTCACTATGCATCATCGCTTATCATGTTAGTTCTGGTGACCTGTACTTTAAATATGTTTCACTATGCATCATCGCTTATCATGTTAGCTCTGGTATCTCAGTATCTCTTCTTATATACATTCTTCTTCTACCTTCTCTCTTACCTTTACCCTTCTTACAGTAAAAGCCCCCCGTCTACAATCACATTAACATTACTAGCAGGTAAGGCTTCATGGAATATTTACAATTTCTTTCATTTCTGCAAAGGTACAAACAAAGGCCCTGGCCTAAGTACTTTAGCATGCTTTTTCTCCATCCACAAATCAGAGCTCTTTACTCTTACCAATGTACTGTTAGTACAGTTTTATGCCATTTTTTTGCCTTTTTATTACAGCTACTCCAGAACATTCAAAGGCAAAGTAAACTTTGTCATATAGATCAACACAGAGGAAAAAGTAAGTATCACTGCACAAAATTTCGATACTCAGGCTCGTACCATAAGAATGACAATTTACAGAAGGAAGATAGATTAATAACAAATTGAAATAGTAAAAAGAGAAATCAAAATAAGATACGAAAAATAAATAAAATAAAAACATGTGAAAGCTTTTTACAGCAGAAACAAAACAACAACAGGAACAGACTCAATAGAAATATAAGGATATATAAAAAAACAATATTATAAATAAATAAAAGAGGCACACATGTAAAACTTACCCACCACCAATATATGTCAAATGTACAGTTTACAGTTTTCGAGCAGATAGAGACATATAAAGTAAGCAGAGAGTTATATAAATAACAATGACATATTGCACATAAATAATGTTTTACCCATTCAGCAGGTTATTTGTTGTTCAACAGTCTGACAGTGTGTGAGAAGAAGCTGTTATGGAATCTGGATGTCCTGCATCTAATGCTTCTGTAGCACTTCCTTGTTGGCAGGAGTTTGAATAGTCTATAAGCCAGATGGTGTATATCCATCAATAGTTTTTGGACTCTACCATAGCATCAGTTTAAATATATGTCCTGTAGGGATTCAATGTTGGAGCCAATGATTTTTGTGGCCTGTTTTATGGTCTTATCCAATGCCTTCCAATTAGCTTGAGAGCAATTCCCATACCAGTCAACACTGCTGTTTGTCAGTACACTCTAAATCATGGCCCTGTAGAAGGTAAGTAGGACCTGTGGGGGGGAGGCTAACACTACAAAGTCTCCTAAGGAAGTGGAGAAGTTGTTGGGCTTTCTTTGTAAGGTAGGAAGCGTTTGTGGCCCAACTTAGGTCTTGCGAGATTTGTACCCCTAGGAATTTGATGCTATTTACTCTCTCCACTATGGCACCACTGATGATGATAGGGGTGTGTGGCTTATTCTCCTTCCTAAAACTGATGATGATTTCCTTGTTTTTTCCCAACATTTAGTGCTAAGTTGTTGTCAGTGCACCAATGAACAAGTTGGTTCACCTTCTCCCGCCTTGTCTTCCATCTTGATAAGGCCAGTTATTGTAGTGTCATCTGCAAATTTGATGATTCTATTTGACTGATGCATAGCTGTGCAGTCAAGTGTTAGAACTGTGAAAAGAAGTGGACTGAGTACGCAACCCTGTGGGACCCCAGTGTTTATGTTGATGCTGTTTGAGTGATGTTTTCCTGCTCGAACAATTTGTGGCCTTTCAGTCAGGAAGTCGAGGATCCAGTTGCATATTTAGTTTTATATGCCCAGATTACTCAGCTTAGACAGTAGCCATTGTGGAATTACTGTACTGAAGGCAGAGCTGAAGTCTATGAACAGCATGCATATGTAACGGTCCTTATTTCCAGGTGGTCTAAGGTGTGGTGAAGTGTTAAGGCTATGGCATCTGCAGTGGGACGATTTAGACTGTATGCAAATTGTGAAGGATCAAATGCAGCAAATAGGCAGGATGTCATGTGATCCTTGACAATTTTTTCAAAACATTTCATCACTACTGAGGTAAGTGTAATTAGCCGATAATTATTTAATGATGCTGGAGATGGTTTCTTGGACAGAGGGATGATGTCGGTGGTCTTAAAGCATTTGGGCACTTTTCCCTGGCTAAGAGATATATTGAAAATGTCTGTGAAGACTGGTGCCAGCTGATCAGCACAGTTTTTAAGTGGCCTCCCTGGGATCATACTCGGACCAGCTGCTTTGCCAGAGTGAACCCTACATAGGTTCCTGTGTACTTCTTCCAAGTTGAGGCATCATGATGTGCCATCTGCATTGGTGGGTAGTCTCTTTGGTAAGGTTCTATTTGATTCCTCAAATCTACTGAAGTAGATATTTAGCTTGTTTAAAAAGTCTGGGTTATCACAATGTGTGGATGGTGGCTTACAATCTGTGATGTTTTGGATCCCTCTCAACAGCTGCCTGGGATCTTTCTGGTCAGTGAGGTGCCCCTGTATTTTTAGACTGTAGGCCCGTTTTGCTACTCTCACATCTTTGTTCAAGTTGGCCCTGCCCTTTTTCAAAGCGTCTCCATCTCCAGATTTAAAGGCGGCATTACACGCTCTCAGTAATTCATATATCTCACTGGTGAGCCAGGGTTTTTGGTTGGCTCTGATGGTTACATCCTTCAGGGTGGTGACATCTTCAATACATTTTGTAATGTATCCCACAACCTTTTCAGTGTTCTCATCCAAATTAATACATTGATTTGTGGAATAAGCCTCTTTAAATAGATTCCAGTCAGTGCATTCAAAGTAGTCTTGCAGAGCCGAGACAGCTCTTTCAAGCCAGATCCTTATTTGCTTCTTGAAAGGTTTTTCCCTTACTAGCATTGGTTTATAGGCTGGGATAAGCAGGATAGAAATGTGATCTAAGCTACCAAGATGGGGGTGGGGGACTGGTTTGAATGCCTGCGTGATATCCGAGTACTCTTCATCAAGTGTGTTATCACCTTTTATAGAGATGTTTACATACTGCTGGTAGCTTGGTACTATAGTTTTCAGTTCCCAACATTCAGATAACTTAACTACCCATACCTCAGATTTTTATCTGTCTTTAAAATTAACATACTTTATGTTCTCCAAACATACTATATATATTTTTTTCATTTTTAACCTCTTCTAGAACTATCTGCATTTTCAATTCAAAATTCATACCACTAATAAATGACATTACTCTCAAACCAAATCAACGCTCCATTACTTTACTTTTTCTCTTCTATTTAATTTATTTGACTTCTGTCCTACTGATCTCTTCTTCTGTCTTAGTTTCCATTTCCCCTTCCTAATGATGCAAGCCATCATACACATTCTTCAGTTCTCTACAGTCTTCTCTCTAACTTGCCTGCCGATTCTTTTAGGTTTCAAAAAGTCTTTGTTGACTATTTACAAACTATATCTTCACCATCTTAATCTTCTGAAGCTTCAAAATTCCCTTTATTTACCACTGTCCCCTCCCACTCCTCCAATGCTTTTACATAATCCAACCACAAGCCACCATTTACCATATTTACAACACTTCTAAATATACCTATGATGATCCCAGTCCCCACAAATTTCCCATCTTTTAGGGCACTGTCTCGCTAAATGCCTTAAACCTCCACAAAAATAATATTAATTTATAACTTTTAAGAAAATGTTACGTTTATAAAGATTCCCAGTCTCTATGTGACAGCTCCTAACCTCTATTCCGAACACCTTTGTTATTTCAACAATCTACACAATGCTTAATTAGCTCCTATTCCATCTCCACTACCAAAATACTGCCAAGTCTGTACTATATAAATTTATATATATAATTAACTAATGTTAAATTCTGAAAGATAAACTCTATCCAAAATTTGTCTCTCTCATTTAATTCTGCCACCATTCTCTCCAAACAGCCCAGATACTCAGATGAAATGCAAAAAAAACTCCTTTTATTCACTATAACCTGAAATGGTTGCAAAACAGTTTTTCAGAATTCATGCCAATATGGTGTCTCTGGCGTGAAGGATCACATTGTCAACAACATCTCACCTCTCTTTACACACAACAGCGGAACAAATTCCCTGTTTTATAACCATTTTTGCTTGATTCTATGTCTATCCCCTCAGACATTGTAGCAGATGATGCTGTTCCACCAGTAAACTGCACCGTGAAAGCATTATTTAACCATCCACTCTGCTCACCTATTGCAATATTGTTCACAAAATTTAACTCTCAGCTTATTCACATACTACCTTCTCACCAACCCATTAAGCAAACTCACTCAATAATTTGGCAACCTGATAGCCAGAAGATCATTCCAGTACTTCAGTTTCCCCATTTTCCTAACACAGCTATCTGAACTCCTCTTCCCTACCTCCAGCTTTGAAATTTCTCCATCACCATCACATAAGAGAAGGATGACACCTCAATCAGCTGGCAGGGGAATCTTCACAATCTCTTTACCATATTCCCCCTCATCTATATAGAAACCACCTCAGAAAAAAATAAACCACAGACCTATCAGGACTCATCCAATCAACAAAAGTAAATAGTAAAAACTAGACAATATGCTCAGATGGGTGTTAGGCTCAACATTACCACATTAATGATAAACTGTCTTACTGTCAATGACTAGGGTACAATATTGGAGATGGTACACTAATGATCAAGTCTGTGCTACCATGGAGATTCCCGCCAATTTTGGTGTTGCATATATACATGCTGCAATGCTTGTGTGGGGAGTAAGTCCCCATGTATGGGGATGCAGGAGGAACCTGCCCCCCCTCCAACATGCAGGTATATGTGATTCTTTAATTTTAATGTGCTTTGTATTCAAGTGTTTCTGAGGACTTGTGAGAGCTGTGTTATAAGCAGTGATCAGAAATCCATCAGACTTTTATTAGGAAGCTGGCTCTGGCCAGTTATCTACTTTGAAATGTCCTGGAGGCTCTACTGTAGAGATCTTCTCCCTGGCTCTTCACTGTAAACAAATCTTTAGTTTTGTGGAACTAATCTGGTTAGCAAAATAAATGTGCATGTAAGCATAAATACATAATTACAATTGCACTGCATATTTTGGAAAACATTCACGAACCAAGCAATGGTCACAGTGGTGTGTTTACATATGTGAATGCAAGCCATTTTATCTGAAATGTCACCAATAATGTTGAGCTTTAAAGCAACCCTAATTACAATGCAACTAAGTGCAGAATACAAATCAACAGAAAACTGCAGCTATTACTCTCACAGTGCAGGAATGTTAACTGTTCTTAATGTATTCACTATGGTCAGTAAGATTTCTCTCCCTCTCTCTAGTAAGCATTCTGTAAGCAGTCAATTGGGTAATATCACTCTCCTACCAAAATGCATACAGGCTAGGGCAGTATCTGATGGCAGGTAAAGAAACTTTGCAGGGATGCAACAGACTGGATCAAAATGCAAGTCCAAAGAAAAGAGAGAAAAAAAGGTAATTACTTCCTTCCACTGGCATCCAAGTATACTGCAGCTATACTGGTCATTATCTAGCAGGGGCAGGAGATGTCTCCTGTATGCTACTAATTCCCTTTCCTATACCAACTGACATGAGCACTGTACAAGCAAAACCTTTGTGTAGGGAAATGGAGGCTCGGGAAAACAAGCCTATGACTGCTGAAGGATCTATCTCCATCCTTGGGATGCCAATTTTGTTATGTCCTGTGATATACCATTTAAATCCACTAACTGATACCAGCAATTCAGACAAAAACAAAGCAAAACACAAGACATAAGCACAGTTATATCTCATTTGTCACTGGTGGTCATGGTTCATGTTAAGCTAACCAACAGCTTACGTAAAGGGCACCTAACCTGACAGTATAATTAGCAGTCAGCAGCCATAAATTATTCTTTAGATAGATTAATATCCAGTCCCAAGCCAATGTGGATCCACACCAATAGTACTGCTACAAAAAATTTTAAAGACTGCTGGAATGATAAATTCCCAAGCAGATAAAATGCAGGCATGAAGCCATATAGATGTGCCTAACACCTGGGGTCACAAAATATTTCTCTCCCCGTCTTTCCTTCTTCCACACACTCTTTATATTTTAATTAACTAACTGTCCACTGGCTGTCAACATGCAAGGTGAAGTTGTGGTACTAAAATATGAATGCAAAACAAAATGGTAACCCATCCCCTGAAAATATTCTGGGTATCATAGACTCTATAGTCTATACTAGAACATAAGAAAAGAAACTCATTTCTAACTCCCAAAATTATTTAACTCTTGGAAGGAATGAGTATTCACACAAGATTACTATAATGTCCTGACTTTCTCAATGCTAAAAAAATTAATTCTGAAATATAACAGGAAATCATATGGGTCCTACAAATCTCAGCCTTGTCAGTTTTACCTGCTTGTCACATATTCTCTGCAAATATCTGCAAGGAAATGACAGGAAATAGCAAGACATTTTGTTGAGAAAAAAGATACACACACAAACGTACATATAATGAATTTAATTAAAATGAGCAAAATCAAACAAAGTGTGACTGCAGTTCAGCAATTCTTTATTTTATTTGAATTTCATTACTGGGATAATCTACTGATCCACAAGGAAACCTTATCAGGCATAGTACCAGTTCATATAATCAACAGCGTCATTAGAAATTAAACAAATATATAAAATAAAGAAATGTTTAATTTAAATATATACACAAACATTAGCAGCACAGGAAGAGCAGGAATTTAGTGAAATATTTTAGTCATTACTTAAAAATGAGAGAAACACCATACATTGTCAAAGAGGTGCAAACTAATTACCCTCTGCCAAATGTATTTTGCCTGGTACATCACATAAAGATTTTTTTATCCATGGCAGGTACGTTTGCTTCATAACAAATCTTTTAAAACTACTGGAATGAATATGAACTTTTCAAACAGAATGCAAAAATATTAATAGTTGGCATTCCCCCAAGAATTTTCTCTGCCCCATCCACTTAATTCATACCCCTTGTCTAGATCATTTAAAATATGCTCTATGAAAGGTAACTTGGACAAAACATACCAGTTTCATAGTCCAGTGGAATCTGAATGTCCATGATATCCCCAAAAGGAATGAAAGCAGCATGGAGCACCTTCTCATCTACCTCTTCTGCAAGTCCGCCTGTAACCAAGAAGGAAGAGAGAAGAAAATTACTCCAAACTTAAATCACAGGGATGTATTACAGCAACAGAGTGTCCTTTATACTGCAAAGTGAACACGCCATGACAGCTTTCTCCCCTGGAAGGTTGAAGGACCCACCCAGCAATGGCTTGTGCCCAATTATCATTCCAGATTCATGGAAGCCAGGGTATGGTTAGCTGGAGACTTGGGAAGGCCATAAAAGCAGTGGTGACAGCTACAAAACAAATACGTAATAAGTACATAAAAACTGAAGGGTCACGGAAAGCTCCTACATGGACATATTGGGTCACACAAAAATAATGAGCATCAGGAGATCACAAATCAGATTTTTTTCCAAATTGGTTTCAGGTGTGAAGCAGTAATTTCAAAATTTCTAGGGAAATACATGCATCACATACACAAACAGAAAACAAAATGCTTCTGGTTACAAAACTATGGTCAAGAGAGCAGCCAATTAAATTTAAAATGCAGTCTTCATAAACCAAGTTAATAGCCTATCTTCTTTCTTATAATGCACCAAAGACAATCTTGTTAAACTCTTATCATTAATGCTCAGTGCATTTCTAAAGACAGGATGTGTACTGAAATTCTGAATCCAAGCAATACTGGTTCTCATGTAAAAAAAGTGAGTGTCACTGCTAACCTGACAACTTACAAGTCGATGAGCTTGATGCATTTTTATAAGGTCATGCAAAGACTCATTATAGAATTAGTTCATGGAGACACAGGTGGTCTAGTTTTACACATTCTAGACCAGAAGCCAGAACAGTTTGGTCATGAGATAAATTGTGTCAAATAAATCTTCTTGTATTCCTTGAAGAGGTAAAAGTAGCACTGAAAAAGTGTGCCGACAGTACATACTGCACACTTAGATTTGGTTAAGGCCTATGACACATCATTGACTCACAAAGAAAATGTACATAAATTATCACACTAAAAGTAAACAGGCTAAACAATAAAATACAAGTAAAATGTTAGGTTTTCTATATGACCCAGTCAAACTAACCGGAGTGCTCCTAAGGGCTCTGTGTTAGGCTTCTCTAAGTTAAAAGCAGCGAAACAACTCTGAAAAAGTAAATATTCAGAGGACAGTAAGATCAATACCATCATTACATCTCCAATAAACACAAATTTACTACAACAAGGATTTGACAGTATTCTTGCTTTTAATGTCAAAAATGCAGCAACCTTAATAATTGGAAGATGCACATTAAAGGAAAACGCTACCTTGAAACTCAAAAAATGTGTTTTTTCATTGTATCTTTGCTTTCTGAGCTAATTTTAATGCATTAAAATCACTCTAGGATGTGTCTTATAACATTTGAATATGTTTTTCCACAAAATGGATATCTCAGGACCTGCCATATTAACATGATCTTGTTTTAGTGCTTTCTTGTCCTCTTCCCAGAATCCATTTCAACCCTGATTTATACAAGTCATATTATACATAAGGATGTGATGTTGTCTTTCTTTGTCCACTGAGATACAACAGCACTAGAGTCAGTGTCATATGCATCTTCTACACGTTCTGTAGCAGGACTGCTGGCATTTTATTCCTGAATGACCACCACATACATTTTTCTCAAAGTTTGATTTAAGCTATTCAGAGCAATTTTCCAGCTCAAACAAAATAAAGTATATAAATTCCAAGCTTTTGTAAGGATTGTCACTTTGTAGTCCAGTAATTTGAGCACAGACCTACACACACACTTCCTGAGGTGTTAAAGCTTACACTGTAATCCAAGAGCTGTTACTCAACACATTTCAAAGAACTTGTTCTGCTACTCAACTGTGTCTGCATCAGTAAGAAGATATTTTTGTTATCCTGAATGCTGGAGAAATGTGTTAAAATGCTTTATGTTTTGCTCAAAAGTAAGCACAGTACAAAAAAAGTATAACTAAGGAACAAATGCACATTTCCCACTTCTGTTGCATTACTACTAGCATTACTACCCTTGGTTTGTTATATTGCAGCATAGCAACACTTCAGCAAAACCATAATTCTTTCTAAAAAATTGTTGCACGTGCAGGAAATAACACTAACAGGTGGATCGCTATATAAAATATGGGTCAGCTTTTTGGGCATTTAACAAAAATAGTAATCCTAAGTGGGACATTCTTATTGAAACTTGAGATTGTGCAGGGCAAACCATGCCATCGTCAAATGAAAAATAATTATTTTCATATTACAAAAATAATCAATGTGCAATGTTGCTTATTCTACTTCATTTGATACTAAGAGGTCTTAAAAGTATTATACCATTTCTGTGACATTTACAGAAAAGTCAGAAAACATTTTTTATACTAAAATATCAAGACATTTGCCGTTCCTCTCAACTGTCCAGATTTTCACATAATGTCTAGATTTTTGCTTCATATTTTTAGTCTGTTCCTCAGAAAATGTGTAGTTTTCTGGTGAATCACAGACGACTGAAGTCACTATATAATGACAAACATTTAAGTTTCAAGCTTCATATGCCAACACAAATCCTGTTATTCTAGCAACTATCTTAAGTTTAAAAGATCAATATTAAAACTCTGTCTCTATTTTTGGGCCTTTGCCCCCCCCCCCCCCATTATTTTAGGATTTGCCCAGATTTCTTATGTTATGAGGTTGAGAGATATGGTATTTGGCATTTTTTATGCCCACCCACCACACAGACACATGCACAAACACACACACACACACACACACACCTGCCTAAAACAGTACTGTTCTGCAAGACAGACAGGTGGTAACCAGGTGAACTAATACTGTTTCACCTCCTCTCCGCAATAAAAGCAGTAGAAAACTACTGACCTGCTGATGTCAGTAGGACTAATTGCTTATGTAAGACTGTAGACAGTACACAACAGGTTAATCTACAGATTCCCTATATCTGTGCCGTGTCATACAGAAGGAAACAAAGTCCTCTGCCAAAGTATGTGAGAAGCTAAGCTTAAAAAGTAGGTGGACTTTCCCTTCATTTGACTCCACATGAAAAATGAAAGTTTTATAAAGTACAAGCAGATTTCTTGTATCTAAACAATAATGGAATCATACTGCAGGGAGAAAAGCATCTTAAGGGTTGTGTTAAACTATGGGAGGGGGGGGGCTTTTCTTTTAATTCTGATTACAAACTAGGCTGGCAAACACTAAAAAACAACAGCAGTAATAAAAGACCAGGGGAACATACTGGATAGTAAGTTAAGTTCTGGTCACTGTGTCGCAAATGCAGTTAGAAAAACATATAGTGCTATCCACATGAAACTTAAAAGTTATGTATGCCGCACCAGGGAAGTAAACTGTTTCACTGTATACCAAACTGACCTATCAAACAAAATGGATATAATGCAGCATTCTTTAGATGTCAAAACAAATATATGGATCATCTCAAAAAAGTTCAAAGATTCACAAAGAAAATTCAACGGCTGGAAAATTACAGTTATGCAAGTAACCTTACCATAACAGTAGATGTTTCGAATGTATATGTGTTATACCCTGCTAAGGATACAACAAGCTGGCCAGCTTCCAAAGTTTCAGGGCACCTTCCATGCAAACAACCCATTAGTCAGCTCGAGCTGAGCTGACAAAGTCATGTTTGGGCTCTAAGCCCTTCAGAGCTTTCATGGCAACAGACAGAAGGAGGCTGAGGCCCAGAGATGGACAATGGTAAAAAAGTAATACTAAATGTCCACACCCTGGCATAAAAAAACATACAAAAACAAGAGGGATAGAAGGAGTGTCTACTGAAGCAGTGATCACTCCTACATCTACTGTTTACTTACACAACTGTACTATGTTCTTCATACGAATCACTGCTGCAATAACCTAAGCTTCATGGGTAAAAACAACCATAGCTTAACATGGCTGGGAGGAGGATGTTTGATGGTCCATTAGCCCCTGGATAATTCTAGCAAATCATGTCCTAAACCAGTTGAAGAAAAAAGAAGTTATGTACTTTCCATAATGTTTCATGTATGTAGTCCATCTCGCCGAACATTATTACGTGTGGGTTCGGAGCCGACTCGGCCACTTAGAAAGCCTGAAAACTTCTGATTGGCTCGTGGCTAATAGGATGATGCATGCGCACATTCCCCAGATCTTGTTTGCTACTAGTCTATCAGGATAAGACAGGAAAAGGGACAAAGGTCCGGAAGAATAAACTGTAATAAGAGGTGCCCTTGTGGCAAAAACCACTGTAGAAAAAGGAAAAACTGTATCCAGATCCTCCAGGAAGGGGGCTTGTGGGTGGGTTCGTAATAATGTTCAGCGAGATGGACTACATACATGGAACGTTATGGTGAGTACATAGCTTCTTTATGCTATGTAGTCCTATCTCGCCTCCATTATTACGTGTGGGACAGTGTCACTAGCATCTTGAATGGGTGGCTCACTGGAAGATACTCCTGAGTACCGTGGGACCAAACGAAGCTCTACCCCTGGAAGTTAAATCCAATTTATAATGGGAAATGAAGGTATGAGGGGTAGCCCATGTTGCTGCTGCACATATATTATCAATAGGTGTCCTGGCTTGGAAAGCAGCAGCAGCAGAAGTAGAGAAGGACCTGGTAGGATGTGCTTTGACTTTAAAGGGTAACTCCTTTCCCTGAGAACTGTAAATAAAGGAAATACAACTAGAGATCCAGTTCGAAAGTCTAACCTTGGAAACTGGCAAGCCCATTCTCGCCTCAGCAAAGGAAATAAACAGCTGTTCTGATTTTCTAAATTCTTTGGTCCAGTGGATATAGAAACGTAGTTGCCTGTGCACATCCAATTGGTGGAATGTATACTCTGCTTTATTGGAGTGATTAGGGAAGAACACTGGCAATTCAATTGTTTGTTTTAAGTGAAATTGAGAACAGACTTTAGGAATAAAAGATGGGTTGGTCCAGGGAGAGACCCTATCTTTGTGAAAAATTAAATATGGAGGTTTAACAGACAGAGCCTGCAATTCAGAAACTCGCCTGGCTGAGGTTATTGCTACCAGAAAAAGAGTCTTCAAAGACAGAAATTTCAACTGACAACTATGGGCTGGTTCAAAAGGTGGCAGAGTAAGTCTAGAGAGAACTAGATTCAGGTCCCAAGGAGGAATGGGGTCTTGCACAGGAGGTCGTAACATCATGGAACCCTTAAGAAAGGATTTGCACAGTTTGTGAGACATAAGACTGGAATCATTAATCCCCACATGAAAATTAGATATTGCTGCTAGTTGAACTCGGAGTGTAGCAGCCGCTGAACCGTGGTGAAAGAGTTCTGAAAGAAACTCTAGAACAATAGTAATGGGAGCTGTAAACGGATTAACTTCTCTATTGTGTGCCCATATAGAACATCTCTTCCATTTACTATGATACAATTTTCTAGTCGAAGGCTTGTGAGAAGAGGTAATAATATGAGTCACAGCTGGAGACAAATCATGAAGCCTGACTAGTGATGGAACTGGAGCAGCCATGCTGTCAGTTTGAGAGTGTGGAGACTGGGGTGAAGAGAACCTGACGTGTGTCAGGAGGTCTGGCACTGGGTCCAGAGTCCATGGGCAGTCCAACAGGTGAGGCCCAAGAAAAGGGAACTAAATCTGACGAGGCCAGTAAGGAGTGATGAGGATCATCTTGCTTCCCAACAGCATTGCTTTCTGTATGACCTTGGGGATGAGTAGAAAAGGAGGAAAAGCATAAAGGAGTCCCAGGGGCCAATCGTGGACTAGTGCATCTCTTGGAGACTCTCCCGGAGGGGGGATGAGAGAGAAAAAGGTGCTGCATTTGGTGTTGATTGGACTGGCAAAGAGGTCGCAGCAGGGTTGTCCCCACTTGTGGAAGATCATACTGGCTAATTTCTGGTTCAAGGACCATTCGTGAGGTAACAATATTGCCCTGCTTAGTTTGTCCGCTATCACGTTGGAAGTCCTCGGGATGTGCATTGCAATGAGAAAGCGTTGGGAAGAAATCGCCCAATTCCAAACTCGCAGGACCTCTCGACATAAGGAGTATGATCTGGTTCCCCCTTGTTTGTTTAGATACCAGACCACCGAGATGTTGTCGGTCTGGATAGCTATCGTCCCTAGAGGGAGAAAGTCGTGAAGTGCTTGCAATGCTAGATGCACCGCTCTCATCTCTAGGACATTGATATGCAGATGGGCCTCCTGCTCTTGCCATGTGCCTTGGACAGTCCTGCCAAGATAATGCCCCCCCACCCTATCTGAGAGGCATCCGTGGTCACAGTGGCAACGGGTTGGTGCAGTACAAAGGGAGTCCCTGTGGTAAGATGACCTAGTTGAATCCACCAGCATAGGTCCTTTTTGCAAGAATCTGTAATCAGGATCCGATGATGTAGAGGCAACTGCTGAAACGACCACTGAGATGACAGGAGCCATTGGAGTATTCTCATATGTAGTCTTGCTAAAGGTACCAAGGTTATGGTTGACGCCATCGTTCCGAGAAGCTGCAACACCACCTTCGCTTTGACTCTTCGAAGGGGAAGTATCCTGTAAATTTGTTGCTCAAGATTCTGTATTCTGTCTGCAGGTAGTCTGGCTGTCATATCAACCGTGTCTATGTTTGCTCCTATAAAAGTTATAGACTGAGTGGGCAAAATAGAGGATTTTTCCCAGTTTATCGAGATTCCCAACTGGGAACAGAGCTTGACTGTGGAATCTCTCGATTGAACTAAGCGATGCCTGGTGGTGGCGGTCAGGAGCCAATCGTCCAGGTATGGAAAGACTTGGATTCCCTGACGCCGCAAATGAGCTGTAACTACTGCCATGCACTTGGTGAACACCCGGGGGGCTGTGGTGAGACCAAAGGGCAGCGCCCGAAACTAGTAATGATTGGCTCCCAGCCGGAAGTGTAGGTAGCTCCTTGATGCTTTGTCCATCATTATGTGGTAGTAGGCATCCTGGAGATCTATTGTGCACATCCAGCTGTCTCTCCCCAACAAAGGGAGTATGGATTGTAGAGTAACCATTCGGAACTTGGACTTCTTTACATGCTCGTTTAACCTGCTGAGGTCTAGGATGGGTCTCCAGTCCCCTGTTCTTTTTGGAACTAAAAAGAACCTGGAGTATGTTCTGAATCCTGTCTGGTCTGTTGGGACCTTTTGGATGACTCTTTTTAATAGCCGCTTTTCTATCTCTATAGCCACTTGATCCCTATCTGTGTGAAAAATGAGAAGGCTGACCCAATATGAGAGCTTACAACTTAGATACTTTTCTTGCAGAGATAACAGCAGTCAGTAAAACTGTTTTCCAAGTCAAGAACATCAAGTCAACCTGATGAGCTGGTTTAAATGGAGCAAGATTTATTTTTTACTGGTTATTTTTTTCTAGCACAAAATTAAGATTTTAAGGAGGAGCCACCTGTTTTTTTTTAGAAGGCTTCATTTGCAACACTCCATTCAAAAACATTTTCACACGAGACTGTATTGAAAGAGGGGAATCCACTGGCACACATAATGAAATGGCCAACAAATGGACCTTGACTGAGAAGCAAGACTGACAAAAGAACCTTGACTAAGACGTAAGACAGGCCATAGTATAGTAACACACACAAATAATGCAAAACCAAATAAGTAATAGCCCTGACTGGGTGCTGGTTTGTATCTTGGCACCAACTAGAAAACATTTTCTATTTACTAAAATATGACTTTCAAGAAGAAGGTTTCCTTGTTTCCATTAATAACAGCTGCATATCCTCGGAAAAAACATGTCTAAAAGGAATTAAAATTCTGTCATCCAGGCTGTCAGCTGTAGTTGCTTGGGATTGAGATCAAATACCCATAGTCTTGTGTGAGTACATCTAGTCATCTGTGAGGAAGCTTTTGCCACTAGCCCCTGACAATTTCCTAATGAAGGGACAGCCACTATTGCTTGGGCAAAAAGGGAGTCACCTCAATGAGCTTTGCAGAATCCTAATGAGGCTTCAGAGTGGCCTGGATGTTAGTGGAAAGGGTGGAAAAGCACAGAGGAAAATTCCTGTCCAAGTAAAAGAAATGCATCTGGCTTCCAGACCTTGTTGCATAGAGTCCTAGATCAGAATTTCCCAGCTGACTGGTGTGAGCAGAGGTAAAAAAAAAAAAAGAGAGATCTATTTGAAATGCAACCCACACATGGATCAAATCTTGGAAGACCCACTGATTCAGTTTCCATTTGTGAGGGTCTGCTCTGATCCTGCTTGATTGTCTGCCACATAATTTTGCTTTGATGGTATGCAAGAAGCCTGCACAGTGAGATTGTGCTGAGAATCTATATCCCAGGGTACCATGGGTAGCCTGCACAGAGGGTAAGATCTGTCTTGTTTATGTACCACATCACTGTGGTGTTGTTTGTAAAAACTTGTAGAGGTCCCACTGATGGTTGAGAGACTTTGAGTGCATTGATAAGAGCTAGTATCTTTTTATGTTTGTATTTTGATCGGTCTTTTTTGTTCTGAAGACCCTGCACTTTCATTCACACAGACACTGCTTCTCAAGCAAAATTTGAGGCATCGGTTATGACTGTGTGCTGGAGCAGGAAGGAGGAATGGGAGACCCGGATTCTGTGAAATGTGGTGTCTCCACCACAAAATCCCCCTTTTCACAACCCCCAAAACTGAAATCTGAATTGTCAAAGGATATTGATGCTGGGACTATAAAGATTTAGAGTTACAGTTTTCTCATGTGTCATGAGTCTTGCAATAGGTATCATAACTATCATAGATGCTAGTAGACCCACAATCCTGAGGAATTCTTTTGCTGAAATGATAGTCTGAGTGGAAAAACCTGGGAATAGAACTAAACAAAGATCTATTTTTCCTTGTAGTTTAATTTCTCCAAGACATTTGGGTTTCTAGTACCATTAGAGGAATGGACCTCATTCCTAAGTCAAAGTATGGTTAAAATTTCATGAAATTAGTATTGTTTCATTCTTTGATGTTAGCCACAATTGCTCTTTGCAGCACCCGCAATGTGCCCAGAATTGAAAACTCCTGTAATTCATATGGAGTTTCACATATCAGTAGCATATCTAAATACAACTGTACATTTTTTATGAGACCCATTGTTCCTACTACTATTAGAACTCTGAGTATCCTTCCATATTGCCTTCATTTCTGCCTGCAAATAATGGTACTTTATGACTTTGTGTTTCTCTCTACATAAGAAACTATAATAATTGGGTGTAGCAATCTCAAAGATCACGGCTATTAGTGCATCATACCCATCATCATGGTGTGCAACTTTTTCCAATTCTATTTTACAGAACCTGCATTTGTCTGTTTCTCCAACATGTTCAACAGACTTTGTAAATCAATGTGGATGTAGTCCACTATCCTGGGCTGTAACTTGCTATAGATCTCCCACCATGCCCCAGGATTCCCACTCCTCATTTCTTGATACACTGGAAAATATTAGGGTACAGCCCAACACCCTCATAATGGGCAATTTCAACTACCCTACCATTAACTGGGAAAACTACTCATGTACCAACTCTTTTGCTCAACGCTTTCTGGAATTCATAAATTCCAATGCCTTGGATCAACTTATCCACACCCCCACCAGGGGCAGCAATATCCTAGACCTGGTCATTATCAACATGGGCGACTGGTGTTCCACACCAGAGGTCAATACCTCGTTGGTCAGATCCGACCACAAGCTAATCACCCTAGACATCCACATCACGCCCCCACCCCCCATTAGGGAAACCACCGTAAAAAATTTCTCCAAAAACCAGCTTCACGCTTCTTAAGACAGAAGTGGCAAACTTCAGGACACCCGCAGACAGACAATAGAGGTACGACTGCTAAATCCTACACAAATGCACTTTATAAGCACTAACACCAGTGCATGGATCATGCTATCCCTAACAGAACCAAGATGTTATCCTCCAAAAAAAGGAAGCCAATCTGGTGGTCCCCTGCCATAAACAAACTCTACAACAGAAGAAAGAAACTGTTGCAAAAAAGAGTAAAATCCCATGATTGGAGGAACTCCCTGGTCAGCCTCAGTAAGAAGCTGAGATTCCTCATAAAATCCTCCAAAGCTAGTTACGAAAACAAAATCACCACTGATTCTAAAGACAACCACAAAGCATTCTATAGCTATGTCAAGAATCTCAATGGCAACGCTCAGATCTGCTCTGAGTTACAGCACAATGGCACTAAATATACAGAACCAACTGATATTGCCAACATCCTGGCAGATAGGTTCAGTGCTAACTTTACCCCTCTCTCATCTCCTAAACGGTCCATCTCTATACCGTAAGAATGCAAAGTTCCTGTAATCACGGCTGCATTGGTAAAAACCACACTCTCCAAAGCCAAGAACACAGCATCCATGGGACCTGACAACATCCCAGGCTGCATTCTACATGAACTACAGAATGAACTGGCACCCCAACTAAGCACCCTGTTCAATCATAGCCTCACCTCAGGCTTTGTGCCCACTGAATGTCACATAGCGACAGTTATCCCACTCCACAAAGGGAAGCCAACACGGACACCAGGAACTACCGCTCCATTAGCCTAACAAACCTGGTCTGCAAGGCCATGGAACTTGGTAATCTCCAAACTCTGGACCCCACCAAGTTCGGGTTTGTAAAAGGCAGATCATGTCTTCTAAAGCTGACAGACTTCTTTGAAGCAGCCACCAAAGCCGTAGACGAGGGTAAGGTGGTTCACACAGCCTATCTAGATCTCGCCACGGCTTTTGACACCATCCCCTACTCTGGAATTATAGACAAACTCACTAAACTAGGTATAAATCCCTATGTCACAAGATGGGTTGCCAACTGGCACACTGACAGAACCCACACTGTGAAAGTAGCAGACTCCAAATCCGACTTCAGACCAGTGACAAGTGGAGTACCACAGGGTTCAGTCTTGGGTCCTCTCCTGTTTGGTTTCTACTTTTCTGAAGTACAGGCTAACACAGAAGGTCTTTGGCTAACGAAGTTCGCAGATGACTACAAACTAGGAGCCATAATCAAAACTCCTAACAATGTGGACATCCTACAAAAGGGCCTCACTGAGACAGATGCCTGGTGTCAAAGCCATGGCCTCAAGCTCAATGCCAAAAAGTGCACTGTCATCCACTTTGGTATAAACTCTGTACCCATGAGCTACCACATAGGCGGTAGTCTACTTAACACCAAAAGTGTGATGAGACCTTTGGACACAGGTGGACAGTAGTCTCTCCTTTGATAATCACATCGCCACAGTATTCAGGAAATCCTTCTATGTGGCACACCTCATCACAAAAGGTTTCTCATCCAGGAAAAAAGAGGTCATTGTTCCCCTCTACTCATCACTCATTAGACCCATTATAAAGTACAACACCCCTTTTGGTATGTACCTCACAAGACATCTACAACAACATGAAAGGCCACAGAAATACCTCACAAAGAGGATTACCGGCCTCAAACAGATGCCCTACACAGACCATCTCAAAAAACTCCAGCTTTACTCTGTTGCATATCGCCTACTCAGAGGCAATCTCTGCCTAACATACAAAGCTATTTCAAACCCAGAGCTGTTGGACATGCTCCACTTAAGGAAATCCCAATCCCTCCAAGCTACACGCTATAGGGACCTAAACCTTGTCACCACAATAAACAGAACATGCTGGATGGATAGATTCCTGGCCCAGAGACTTCCCATACTCTGGAACAAACTACCTATCTATATCAAACAAAGCTCCTCATTAGCACTCCAAGAAAAATCTTGCTGATTGGATGGCAAATAGTAAGTTCACCCTGGGGATCACCTCTGGGGCTCTGCTTGACAGGGGCACAAGAAAATAATTTTCTTGGGTGGCGAAAGCCAGGGTACCTTTTTGACTAGGCTTACATAGGCCCTAGAGCCAATAGCCTATTACCTACCTATGAACCTATGAATATTAACCTTTCATCTTTTGGGTAAAATTTCCTTCTCCTTAAACATTCCTGTGCCAGATCCTGATCAACATGTGGTTGTTCCAGGAGTTTTCTGTACTTGCAACTTTATTTATGTTTTTTCCACATTTCTTGCCTTCTCATCTGAATCTTCTCCTTATACACTTTCTTTAGGATTCTGGTACATTCAGTTGTTGCCTGATTTTTCTGACTACTTCTGGTTTGATTTCTATTCTCACTTCACACTGATATGCTTCCGCTAAATTAAGCATGGAAGTCATCTTAGATAATTTTCTCCTCATATTTTAAAACTTTCATTATATTTGGATTTGGTGAAGTCAACAGATATGTATGCAGTCAAACAACTGCAGATCTTTATGTGTAATCAAATTCAAGGAGGTCCATACCTCCTTCAGAACGAGGAATATTTAACCTTGGTATACACTAACTTTTATATATCACTGGATAAGACTGAAGCATTTTTCTTGTCCAACTGATCCAGTATTTTTTGGACCAGTCAATCACCTCAAAACTCTAAGTTAGAACAGAAGAGCAAATTGGTTTATAGCTAGGAGTTTGTTCCTAAATGTCAATAGGACTGTTTTCAGTATTAATTTCAATCTTCTAAACTATTCCTTACTGAGTTTTGGTCACGTGTTCATGCTTTATAATCATTCCTTCATCAATTCCCAAATATTCACACACTCCCTCCTACTCAAGTTCCTTTATATCATATTCCTGTCCCAGACTGATATTTTTTTGTTGCTGCAGCTTTTCAGCTTTAAATGTTGTTTTTGCACATTTATCAAGATGAAATAACATACCATCTGAGAAAAATTTTAACCACTTGCAGTTGTTGGCAGCTGTGCTTTCAGCTCATCTCCTGATGAGCTATACAGTTTTAAATCATCCACAAAATGAAAATGAGGAGTCTTTACACTGTTGTTTTCTGGGAGCCAAATTGTAACCATGACCTAATCTACTACAGACAGCTTAATGGGCGGCTAAGAGCAAGACAAAAGAGCCACAGTGACAAACAGTCACCCAGGAATATCCCCCTTTGAATTTTTATTGCTGGATAATAATTTGTCCTTTATCATGGTAGGCTGCAAAGTTTTTCCCCGTGTAAGAAAAGCTCTTTGAACTGGGGTGCCCACAAAAACAATCCTGTGAAGAGTCAAACAAGATTTCTGTATGTTTCTTGGAATTCCAGCCTGTGCAGGGCATCCCTTACACACATCAGAAATTCCTGAAATTTTGCAAAAGGTTCTGCAAGGATAAGCAAGTCGTATAAATAAGGAAATGTGACTGCAGTAGGGTATCATAGGAGCTATATACTTCATGAATACCCCCTGGAGAGTAAATATACCAAAGGTTAATACAGCGAATAGATAATGTGATGAAATCTGGTTCTACAGGAATATGATGATATGCATCTTTTAAATTTAAGATCATTAGAAAACTCAAGACACACTGTGAAGTGACAGCAGTTTGAATTCGGGCACTATTGCAAACATGTTCAGAAAGGAAAGATTCAGAACCGGTCTCCAAGAATCTTCTTTCTTTGGCACCAGACACATCCCAGAATAAAACCATACCCCTAACTGAGGGGTGAGGTACAACTTCTATCAACCCCCTGATCAAGTATATGCTGAATGCCAAAAGGGGAAAGAACAGTGGTCTGGCAGGTGAGGGGGAATCCATCTATACGAAACTATCTGCTGTCAACAAGAGAAACTGAGAATCAGACTTTCTGGAACAACTAAGGGATTGTCAGAGTGGGGGGAGTCCATGATATACACATTCAGACTTAATAAACTATATCATTTGTTCTGGGGGGGGTCTGTTTTCTTTTTGAACTTCCCTGACATTCTGGCATTACTTTTTAAATATTTGCTTACCAGAAGTTTGCTTTGTCTAATTTTGCTTCTTAAGAAAGGCTGTAGAGGGTGCAATGAATCCCTTGACAAACTCTGAGAAGGAGAGCTGAGAACTCAGAGATCCCTTGAATCAGTTTTCCTCTTTTATCACACTTTTGATGACCTCTGTAACAGGGGATCTAAAAACAACTAGGTCTCTACTCAAGGGAGAATTCAAAGTTTCATTTTTATCACCCTCTGGGAGGTTCTGAGAAAGCAACCAGGACAAATATCAACGTAACAGTTCCAGTGGCAGTAGTCCTGGAAGGGGTGCCTGCGGAATGACATGCACATTTCAAACAGTGGGACAAAGAAGCAACAAAGTTACAAAAATCAAATTTCTCCTCAGAAGAGGAAACTAATGACAAAATATCCTTCATATTCTAACAAGAAGCAAGCATAAACGTCAAACATATGAGCTTAGCAGCTGAAAATTATACATACAAGTGTTGCACAATAATACAATTTTCCAAGAAATCTAAAAAAAAAGCCTTCCCATCCTTGCCAGAAAGAGAGGGATTAACATTAACCAAGTGTTTAGCAACAGCTGGATTCACTAAAGCAATAGCTGCTAGCTCTGATCTAAGTATACACGACAAAACTGGGGGATCTTTATACAGTATATCTGCTTTTTTGGGGGGCAGCAAGCTGGCAGTCAGAGAAGTTGCAGGCCGTGACAAAAACATCCTCAAAGCAGACATTACAAGAGTATGTTCTTGAAAATCTAGTTGTAACAAGTCAATATTTTCTGTGGGACTGAGAAACATTACTGTTTTCCACTGAAACAACTGGTTTGTTCAATAAATAGTTTCAGAGAAGGAGAATCCTTCAAAAGTACTAGTCAAAGACATATTCTCCAAGGAATATGAATCAGAAATCTGTGTAGACAATACATAATCTGTTCCTTCACAATCATTCTGTTTAAACTTTTGAATTGCTTCAGTAAATGAAAAATCGCTTTTTCTTTTACCAGAAACAGACATACAGGAAGGGTCAAGAGTCTTAAGTAAACCCTGATCTTTACTCCTGTCCATAGTATATGAGATAGAAAATGGCATACATTTAAATTTTTGTTTCTTTTTGACAGGAATGTCTGAAGAAACAGACAAAGTTTTGCCAGGAAAACCTCCCTAGTGATGGGCACAGCTTGGGAGCTAGGCAGAGTGTCATTTTCTGCCACTTTTCAAAGACCTGTCAACAGGGGCTCTCTCTTGTCCACCAAGGAACTCCAACAGCTGCAGGTGATGTGTCTAACCCCTTGTCCATGGCAGCTGTGGGGGCTACACCAGCTGGAAGCATGGAAGAGGATGACTGGTCTAAGGAACAAGTTTTGGCCACAGTTGAGACACTAACAGCCTGATGTGGTGGCATGGGTTATTTAACATTTTTCTTTTTTTTTTTTTTTTTTTTTGTGACTGGAAGAAGAAAGAACCAAAGAGCTAGTAGATTGTTTCATGGTTAAACTGAAAAGATGCCCAATTCCTAGGGAAGCCTGACAGCAAGTCGGTAAAACTGGTAAGCTGTAAAAAAAAGTTAAAATTTTCCCCATTAAAATAAAGTAAAAAGCAGTTTAAACACTTACCTCAGCCACCAAAGGTAAATTAACTTTTACCACACAAAAAGTAGCTAAAAATTAGTTTTCGCAACTTTTTACCACAAAAGTAAAATAGTATAGCTCACATTTAAAAGTGATCAAAAGTCACGACAGTCATTAAAAACACTTTTTCCTTGCTAGATAAAGTTTACAGATAAATTACGTTTTCTGTCACAAAAAGTAAAGCTGAAAGCCTTTTCCCCCAAAGGGAACTTATCTAGCCAGCAATGGAACAGCTTTACCAGAAACAGACATACAGGAAGGGTCAAGAGTCTTGTAAACCCTGATCTAAGCCCATTAAATTACTCCTGTTCATAGTATATGAGATAGAAAATGGTATACATTTAAATTTTATTTTCTTTTTGACAGGAAAACTCTGAACGGTTTGGTGCCCAATCTAGACTTCTAGTCAGCTCAACTGAGTTCAACCTAACAGTCTGGTTTTGTGGAAGGTGCCATGAAGCTTTGAAAGCTGGCCATCTGTTATATCCTTAGCAGGATATGTAACCCATGTAGTTTAAGCTAATGCAGAGTGATCTATATGAAGAACGTCCTGAGCAACTCCAAAAGAATTACATTGTTACATTTGCTTAGCTCATATAGACTAGAAATGGATAATCTTGCCTTAAAGACATTAAAAACTCAATCCTATTCTGAAAACCTATGCCTAGAAAGCTGGCTCATACAGCAATAAACCATAAAAATACATCATTAAAGTTAGCTATTCAGTGAAGATGTAATAACACATAAACATTAATAAAATGAAAAAAGTACACATTAAAGACTACAAATAACAAGATTCTTATTCACATCTTGATGACTTAGCCAGGTCACTCTATGTCCTACTAGATGTTTCGGGCATTAAACTACAGCCCTAAAAGAAATGTCACATAATCCTGAACCAGTCATATGGTGGCCACCATCATATTAACTTAAGCAGCTCTCACTGCAAATGTCTGTTTTGCAGTAGGGATGCCCCTGCAGTATGAAGAATCCCTCCCCAGGAAGGAAAGCTGGCCAAAGCTGTTACTTTATCACTGAATTTTAGCTGGCTCTCTAGTCAGGCTGAATATTTAAAACACTGGTAATCTGGACACCCTACCACCCCTGCATCAACTGGTTGGGTTTCCTGATCCAAAGTTGAAAAAAATGTCAGACTTGTGTGGAGTGTTCCATTGTACACTAATCCACAAAACACATCAAAATATGAAAAAGTTACTGCTGATCGCCTGAGACTGCAAATTACAGTTTCACAGAGATGGTGCTTCACAAGCAATAAGCCTCACAAGGCGGATATCCAGGAGTTTGTATCACGGTAATACTGAACGTGAATGATTTGTTATGTTAGCATGGCACCTATAATCATATATTGATCTACCAACTCAGGTATACGAGTGTTGATGACATCTAGATAAGGTTTATTGACAGTTCTGTAATGAAAGACTGCATATTTCTCAGTGTTAAATGCAACACTATTCAGAACTGACCATTTCTCCAAGCTGCCCAATCATTCCTGAAGACCTTTTGTATTATCAGCATTTATACTAATACTGCCAGCTTTACACTCACCTGCATATTTTGAAAACATTGTTTTAAAAATTCCCACAAATTATAATATAAAACATCTAACAATGAACACTAGAGAGCACTACTATAAAAGCATGGACATATACATAAAATGTATAACTTGTTAAACAGGATAATGAAAGAATCCAAAACAGGAGCAAATGCACACACTGGCATGGTACAAAAATGTGTTATAACATAACATTTAGAGAATATGTGAAAGCAAACCAACAAAATATGTAAAAAACAAAATGATATATAGATACACACACAGACATTGGTAATTCACTAAGCCAGGATGAGCTGAGGTACATTTTATAATACCCACTCTATCAAGTCCCAACTCACAAACTCCAGGATGGGCATTGAAGGGGGGGGGGTGAGGAAGACCCAATTTCCACACTGCAGCAGCTCAGCTTGCTGACTTCTGCTAGATCATACATGACAAACCCAGTCAAACCCAATTCAATGCACAGAAATACACAAACACTTATATAACTATATACGTACAGATACATATATAATACATGTAAACACACAACAGAAACAAAAATTGTAACTGGTTGATGTAAAAAAATCGTATTCAGTCAATAAATGGTAGCACATAGCATGACAGACTGAAGGAGCCTGGAATCACGGAAAGTATGAAGACAGATGCATGAGAGGAAAAGACGATGAAGTAACTGCAAGGTGACTGCAGCAGCACTTGAATCATTAATTCAGGTAATAAAGAAGTTATTCGTTCCTTTTCTTACAAGTGCCTTGCCTTATTTAAATCCACTGGAGAGATAAGGCCTGTCCCGGAAGTCAGTGGGTATAAGGCAGGGAATTAATCCTGGACAGAACACACACAGACAGACAGACACACACAGCCAATTTAGACACTTCCCATTTTATTTCCTTTTCATGTCTGTGAGATGTGGAATGAAAATGGAGACCACACTATAACTCCACTTGGACAAAGGGAGGATATACAGAATCCACACAGAAGTACCCCAGCAGGGAAATGAACTGGAGACCCAAGTACCACGAGGCTAGACATACTAACTGCTGCACCACTACACCACCTGCTGAGAAGGTTTCTGCATAAATCTTTAGAAACTGTGAGACTTCTAAGGAAAAAGAATGTGAAACAAAATAATTTCTTTATCCTTGTACCCAAAACACAGAATAAGTAGTCACTTATATCACCTACTGGAGAGATAGGAATGTATCCCAGAGACTAACCCGTCTATGGAACTGGCTCCCCATCCATGGGAAGCAGAGTTCCTCCCTAATCCAATTCAAGTGCAACTTTGACAATTAGATGGAAAACTGGAAATTCATCCCTGGTTTGGCACCTATGTCTCTGATGCAAACAGGTAACCTGTACATGGTTCATCTCCCAGGCCCATGTTTACACTTACCAAGCCTATCAGAACTCATCAGAGATGTGGGATGCATGGCTAGGCTTAAAAAGGCCCTTGTGGTCATTAGCCTAGTAAACACCTAGGAACTTGCATGTAGCTTACCATATGGGCATTTCAAAACAATGTCATCAATGTCATCATGGTTTGATAACGGAGACTGTAATTGGATTGGTTAGGCTAACCTCACTAGCAAGGAAGGAGATCCCAACTTTAATATACATACATACATACATATATTTCAAGCATGGGCATTAATGCCCTTCTAGCTTGTCAATATACCAAAACACTTGTTCCCATAATAAGTGTCCAGGCTGTTCTTAAAATATCTAAACTAGTACTTGCTTTAATGTAATTTCATAGTCTGTTCCATGCATCAGCTACTTTGTCAGAGAACCAGTTAGTACACTTCTCATTCCTATAGAATCTTCTACACAGGTTATCTGATGATTCTCTAGTACTTTGTGATAACCCCAAACATTCCCAGGGGTAGTTGTCCCTAAATGCCCTATATACCTGAATAAGAACTCCTCTTAAATATCTGTAAGAGACACTATACAAGTTCAGATATTTTAGTCTTTCATAATAACTTAGATTTTCACATCCATGGATGCCCTTGGTATATTCTGCTGTACTCTTTCCAATTTATTCATGCTTTTTTTTCTTAAAGTGTTTCCATACTCAAGTTTGGGTCTAATGTAACTAACAAACAATGACTTCATCATTTTAGATTTCCTAGACTTTATAAATCTTTTTATACAACCTATAGTTCTATAAATATCATTAACCAACTGGTTGAAATGATTAGAAAAAACTCATAGCCGGATCTATCCATATACCCAGATCCTTAAATGAGTCTACAGTTTCAATCACTGTATGTTGTATTAAATAGTCATCTTTTAATTGATGTCTCCCAAATCTCACATGCTTAGTTTTTGATGTCTGTATCAACATATTATTCTCTTGTGCCCAAATGGTCAATTTAGTCAAGTTATTTTGGCACATGCCTTAGCTGTAACATATGTAATCGGTTTACCCAATTTCAGGTTGCCTGCATATAGACTGTAGAATACCTCAAATGAAAAAGTTAGGTCTGAAAGATATAATCTCCACAAGTAAGGGCCTAGGACAGAGCCCTGTGGGACACTCTGACTGTAACCAAGAATTTCAACTGTCCAGTTGCTGTATGACACTTGTCATGTCCTATTTGTAAGCCATACAGCTATCCATCTTATCAAGAGTACATCAATACCTAGCTCTTCTAATTTATTGATCAGTGTTTTGTGTATGACCCTGTCAAATGCTGAAGTTAAATATATATAAATTACATTACAGCACAATTTTTCATTCATAGCTGTTATTATATTGTTATAGAACATCATATTACAGGTGGTAATAGATTTATTTTCAATATATGCATGCTGATATATGGTTTCAAAGTTTCAACCTATCCAATTCTGACAATAACTTATCCAATATTATCTTCTCCATTACTTTTCCACAGCATGAAAGTAGACTTTAGGGTCTATGTGACACTGGGTTTGTCCTACTCCCCTTTCCCTTAAAGACAGGCTTAATATTAATAAGTGCAGGTCTCCAATCTTGAGGAATCTCCCCATATTTATATGACCTAGTGAATAATAGACATAATGGCACCGTAAGTTCTTGCTGAAGTGTTCTCAGGTCATTGTTACAAATTCTGTCTCCTCCCTGTGCTTTGTTTGGATCCAGTGTGTGCAGTTCTTTTTCAATATAATCTAATTCAATTCCAGTATCTGGGGTAACCTGGATGTCACTAGGACAACTTATCACCCCTTTTGTGGAGCCAAACTCTTTTGCATAAGATTTTGTAAATATATCTATAAGCTGTTGTGTCTGAGAATAAATTTTAGAATCTGTACACAGTTTATTAATTTGTATGTCTTTACTCCTTTCATATCTTATGTATCTATAAAAATGTTTCCTATTATGTTCAATATCTTTATATAGATTTTATTCAAAATTTTCTTGATCTTGTCTCACACTATGTTTAATCTGTTTGTTCACCTTGTTTATTTCAATTTTCAAAGTTGCAGTTCTACCTCACTTCCATTTCTTATATTTTTTGTCTCTCGCATTAATCAGGTATCTTGTTCTTATGGAAATGTATCCCCCTGACATTGTATGCCTAGATCCTGATGTTAAACATTTTTTTTTTATTTTTTGCACTCAAACAATTTCTCTTTCAAAACGTTCTACATTCCATCTGCAGTTTTTCCACTGAACACCTCACTCCAGTAAGTTTTACATAGTGACTGTTTTGCTTCCATATAACCTGTAATTAACCTTCTGTGAATTGGTTTAGATTTCAGTTTGGCAGAATTATCTAACAACAAATTAACCTTTATAACCCCATGATCACTGCACATCAACGGTGGTAAAACCTGACTTGAAGTAACAGTAATTTCTTTAGGAGAGCAAACAATGTCTAGTATGTTCCATCCCCTGGTAGGGTTTTTTACAATCAGAAGCAATTGTTGTTCTTGAATATATGTTGTGAATACTTTCCTTACTAATGTTGTTGAATCAATACTATTCCAGTCTGTTTCTGGTAAATTTAAGACCCCGGCTAATATTATTCTTCCCTCCTGTGTTTCAGGAAAGAAATGGATGAATTCCTCAAGGTCATCTGCACATATACATCTATACACTCCAACAACTGTTATATGTTCCAGGGTTGTCTTTAATGTCACAGTTACACAGTCTATAGTATTGGTGTTATCACTAAACATGTAATAATCACAAATCTCATAATTATCTTTAATCCCTATCATAACACCACACCTGATTTTTTTGTTAAAATGTCTATTACAGTAAAAACATTTACACCCTGACAGAACTGGTTTCCAGTCATTGTTCTTTAACCATGTTTCACAAACATCATCATCATCATCAATCTTGTGGGAATGCAGCAATTTTTCCAATAAAATCTTTATTATTAATGCCCCTAGCATTAACAACCATCAGAGATGCATCAAATGTTGCTATATGTGAACTGTTACATTTTCGACCTAGCAACTCCTCATAAATTTTCAACCTGGCTAAAATCCAGCCTAGTGTTTTTCAAATACTACAAAATATCTGGTGCAAAAATTCTCTTCCCTGATATTGACAAATGCACGCCATCCTGTCTGAACACATGTGCCAAAAACTAGGCTTGGATGCTCTACACATTTCCATTTTTTTTAAATAGGACATTTTTTCATGTAGGTATTTACCCAAACAATCTTTTCATTCATGGTGACCTAACTATCCTTTCTACAGGTGATTTATGAAAAATATGCCCTAATACCAGTACAAGCTACACTAAGAGGGCTGTCAGTTCCTTACTAACAGTCAGGAGAGTCCTTGCAGATGAGATCATTTGTACTGACATGAATAAAAACAGATCTGTACTCCCTTACATTATTAAGGTGTTCCAAGGCTCGTCTCACATTTTCTAATTTTACTCCTGGGCAAGCATAACACTATTCGATGTTCACTATCTTCTCTGCAAATATAAGCATCAGTTCCTCTAATAATTGAATCTCCAATATATTTTCTGACTAGCTCTGAATAATCTTCAACTTCTAATGCAGTAATATCTGCTCTATCAATTGTTACAAAGGATAAATCTTCATCACCATTAGTCTTATTAATCCCACTGTTTTCATTGTGTATTAAATTTTCATCCAGCTGGCATTGTAAATCCACAGCTTGAGCCATGTAGTCAACATCTTTCTCTTCTTTTTTCTTACAGTAATGTTCTTCAATCCTTCCACGTTCAGATTTGATTTCTTCCTTTTCACCTGCCCCTTGCCTCTTTTTTTCTACCTTCTCTTTTGGAAAAATGATGCCTTTTTCTGTAGACTGAAGGTTTTCTGATGAAAAATATCATTCCCTGTAACCTGTGTGTTACATAACAAAGAAGTGTCCTTTTTAGTATGTATTCTCTTTACTTTGCAGACATTAATCAGTTTCTTTTTCTCCCTTGTTATTTGTTGTGAATTTCTTCCTTCCTTTTTTTTGTTTCCTTCTAAACAATCTGGATCCTCAGATTGCTGAATATTTGCATCCAGAATTCCAAAGTTGTCAGGAGCATCGTCTTGTTTCATAGGGGTTGAATGAACTTTACAGAAAATAGATGCATCATTTCCTAAACGTGTTCTATTTGTTCTTTGCCTAACATTATTTGTCTCACCAGTCCAGTCTTTCACTTTCTGCCTCACTCTGTATAATCACTTAAAATCACTGCAGTCTACATCAAATAAAAGCTGCAGTTTCATCACTGCAATTGCTTGAAAGAACATCATGTTTTATTCTTACGAAAATAAACTAGCTCCCTGTGAAAGAAAGGGCTATGGTTCCAGGTTCTTTGTATTTAAACTTGATGCCTTCTCCTTCCTTGCTAATGAACTATTTCTATACAGCCCACTGCATTTCTTCCTTGAAGTAACAAAGTGTAAGATCATGAAGGCTAGGAAAAGTTTACTGAAAGATGGGTCCACCAAAATGCAAAGATCCTCTGTCACAAAACACTTTCCCTTCAATCCAATCTCAGATGTACCAATTAAAAAGAAAACACAATTTATTTAGTACTCTCACTGGTTTCAGCCTAAAAACATTTCTCTACACACAAGTCTGACTTTTTGTGAAATCACACATTATTTTAAATTCTTCCCACACACACTGTGATGTTCACAGTTTAGAAGGGGTTGATGAACCTCAGACTTTTACAACTTTATTAATGCTTCTCACACATACTGCAAAGTCCATATATTAGTATGGGTTGATGAACCTCAGACTTTTACAAATGACCTTATGAAAAAATAATTGTGTAGGTCAGTGATTAACACTACAAGATCAATAAGCAATAAATTAAAAAAAAAAAAGTTTTTAATAATTTAGAGAATGCAGATTAGTCGTCACATATTAGGTAGAAAATCTACCTCAAAACTGCAATTCTAAGTCTGAGCAAAAGCACTAAAACTATTCATTCAAGACTAAAATTCAAATGTAACATAAAATGTTGTAGAACAAATGGCCACTAAAAAGAAAATCAAAGGATGTCACTGCAAAAGTCAAACTGACAAACTTGCATGACATGCTCAAAAAGTAAAATTAGAAACACCACCACTGGAACTGAAGACACTTCTGAAGACAAATAATGAATAATCCAAGTGAACAACAGAAGGGTCACCACGGCACAGAGCATAAAAAATAAACGTTTATTTTTTTATGCTGTGTGCAGTTGTAACCCTTCTGTTGTTTGCTTGGAATGCTCAAAAAGTAGGAAATCAAAAGTACTCTCACAAGTAAATAGAGAGACATTACCACAGCAAATGTTCATCTCATTACTATGCACTGTGTGTTCCCATACCACTGTGAAGACTTTGACTTTACAATGAAATCACACAATATGGCGGCCCTAATAAGGCTATTCTGAGGTGAGAGGTATGGTTTGTGGAGGGAAGGCAAACATTTGACAAATACTAAAAAGAGCAGTGATAATGAAATGGGGGGGGGGGGTCAGGAAATAAGAAGAAAGTGGGATTTCGACTGCAGATCCTTAAGAAAAATAATGACAACCATACAGAACATTATATTCGTAAAGTTGCAGAAAGTATTATAAAAGCTAAGCCAAAACATGACTAGAGTAAGGAGATTTTACCAATAAATATGACTGCAAGTAGTTTTACAGAAAATAAGAAAGAGGGGGAATGGAATTTACTGAGAAAAACATGAAAAGAAACCAAGATACTGGGAGCAAATAACTAAAGAGGGAAATGTAATAGTGTAGGATGAGGTCAAAAAGAAGTTTGGACTGCAGGCTAGAGATTGCCTTCCTTACCAGGGATTGATAGCAGAATATAGACAAAGAGAAAGGGATATGGGAGTCCTAAGCAAAAGACCTGCTCTGGAAGAGTTTTTTAGTTAAACCTAGTACAGAAGCTGCTATTAAAAAAAGGATAATTAGTATGGCATATAAAAAATTGCATGTTAGCTGGCTCCCAAATTATGCAACAAAGTTCAGAAGGTTTAAGGTTTTTGCTTGGAAGTGTTTGTATAGGTATTTTATATCCCAAGCAGACTTCAAAGAACTTTTCCTCAGGTACATAACAAATTTTGGAGGTGGTGATGGGAATTAAGAGGTGACCGGCAACACATTTTGAGTGTAATGAGCAGCCAAATTTTAAAAATTCTCTACACACTATTCTGTCAGAAAATACTGGAAAAGAAAATGGCTGTAACTAGGGATAGGATTTTTTAAGCTGGAACACAGAATATGAATTGCCTAGACATAGTGATGCCTTACTAAGTTTAAATCTGTAGGCCGTCAAAAAGGCAATTATTAGAAAATGGAAATCAATGTCTAAACCAACTGTATTTGAAGTACTGAATAGTATAACAAAGACAAACTAGAAGGGAGGTCTTTAGAAAAGGGAAGGAGGAAATTACATAAAAATAAATGGATATTGTGGGAACAATATATGCAGAATAATGTTCAGGAGGAGGGGTAAATTTTAAGGGAAGGCAGGAATTCAGCAATTTATGTAATAATGGACTGATGACAATTACAAAGAAAAGAAAAGAATAAGTGATGTATAATGTATGCAAATGGAAAAAATGTTAATATGGTTTGTTTTTTCTGTTAATTTATGTTTGCTTATATCTCAAGTGATAATCTAATAAAAGTGTACAAAAACAAGAAGCATCATTAGAGGCATTTTTTTCACTAGTTACAATTTTCGTAGGTATAACCATACATACACACAAATATTTCAAACATAGGTATTAATGCCCTTCTAGCTTGCCAAAATACCAAAACACTTGTCCACATAAAAAGTGTCCAGGCTGTTCTTAAAAATATCTAAACTAGTACTTGCTTTAATATAATTTGGTAGTCTGTTCCATGTATCAGCTGCCAAACTGCACTTGATAATTTCCATTTGTCATCAGAATTTGACACATGCTTTAACATAGACATGAAAAGTTCAGTTTTAAACACAATTTCACTACACAACAATCTCTCTACCAATGCAATAAAATTTTCAGCGCACTTAGGCTCGCTTTGAAACACTCACTTTCGTAAAGTAGCAGGCAAAACTCTTTCAAATTTATCAATGGCTAAGAGTTACATAATTTTATTTTTAGTATGTTGATTCTCCGGATCTAACCACAGATTAAGTACATATCAAACTGATAATTTTGTTAAGAGAAAATATCCAGCTGTGAACCCTTTGCTTGTATCCCAAAGAACATCAGCTCAAGCTATTAAGATGTTAAAGAAGGAATTGATAATCAGTCCCTTCCATATCCATGAAAGCTTTAAAAAGATTTCCAGTGAGCTGAGAGGATTCTAGTCCAATCTCCCTGGTCCAAGCTCTCTTGGTAGTCATACTGTTCAAAGGTTATCGGGTATGCTTCAACGTCTTCCTCGTTTGCCAATGGTTTCAGTAGTGGAACTGTCTTTGGCACTGCTATGGCTTTGGCAATTGACACCATACCGTCAACAGTAGCTGTAATTTACAGCAACTGCTCAGTGGTTGTCATCCTGGTTCAAAGCCAGGTACAATAAAGATGCATTCCACTCAGAGGCTCACAGCACACTTCTCAGGGATGCTTACATTTGCTCAAACAGCTTTACTCAATCACACACCGCAGAAACTCTGCCACTCCATGTGGGGTAAATTTGCTCAGACTGACTTTATACATACAGCAAAAGATAAAAACTTCAGGATGTTTGGCATAACAAGGTGTGCCAAAATATGCCCACATTCTCCATAAGCTTATCAAACTGTTCACAGTTTCAATTCAAACAAAAAAGGCAACAAAATAAAGCAAAAGCACAGACTACTTGCCAACAGTACCTTCTTAGTTATAGTCCATAAGCTCCAGAAAATAAAGGGCTATAATAACTTTTAGAAAACTGAAGTCCATCTGGTATTCTTCAATTGATTCAAGTGTTCACCAATAAGACCTTTTTTCTTGGGGTTCACTGGCTTACTACTGGAAAATGTCCAGATCCTCCCTCCTATGAACACACCAAATGATTCTTCTGGTGAGCTGCTCGTTGGCAGTGAGGGATACAAACCTGTCTATTTTACAGGCAAGGAGTTCGAACAATGGCTCAAGCGCCTGTAGGAGCTGGAAAGGAGGGTGGGAGTGAGCAGCTGTTGCCATTTCTCGCCCATCCTAGAGGGAGCTGGCTCCAGGAGCACTAGGTGTATACCCTATGCAGCTTGACTCTATTGAGACCACACTGCCATGTGGAGGTTGCACTGGTAGCTGAAGGAAGGCGTTCAAGGGCAGCTACAGCAGACTTTAGAAGAACTGCCACAGGAAAGAAGGTGTGTGCTCCATTGGGAAAGAGTGTAAGTGGTCCGCCCACGGGGCCAGCAAAGCAGGTCAACTCACTACCACCAAACTCTTGCAATGAGTGGGTGAGCTCATGGGGGTTTCCCAGGGAGGAATGAATAGGCCACAGGGATCTTGTCTATTAAAAATACACCTGGATAGTTCCCAGTTTTATAGTCACTGGTGAGAGAATTTATTTTTGTAGAGAAAGCAAACCAAGTTGAACTTTGTAGCTGATATCAAAGTGACCTAATTTAAGGCCACTAGACTGAAGATTAAATAAAAAAAAATAGGATGCTGTCAAAACAGACTTACAATTCTGAGGAAATGTATCTTCAGGAAAACTGAAAGTTATGACTTGCACAGGACAATATAAAGCTGAGAAAAGTAGTAAACAATATGATGTTTATAAGGAATGTTATCTGTGCAAAAGAGAGAATTAAGGATGCACAGAACAAAAACTGAAAACACAATGCATTATATAAAGTTGAACTTATTAAGGAATCTCTCAAACTAAAGAACTATGAGTTTATTCCCAGTAATCAAAAAAGCATGGCATTAAAGTTGCGACAGCAAAAAGCAGGTAATAAAAAACGGCCACTTGTTAGATGCAACAGATGTCACACAAGCTGTTAGGAAGGAAGAATTAGTTGACTTTACTGTACCTATGAATAAGGTTAACCAGCTCCAGGCAAAAGGTAAATCAGATGACTTGTCTGTAGAAATACATCTTGATAATACACAAATATTTTTGAATTATTTACAGTTATAACTATCTGTATTCTTAACTCGGCTGAAAAATATGGAAGATTAGCATGTTGTAAAATGAACACACAGAAAACAGGAGCTATTCAAATAAGTAATATTCCTTAAGAGAGAGAGAATACATATCGAATATCTCTTTTTAACAGAACCTGATTGCTCAACTTACCTGGGTTTAATACACTGGCTGTACCAATGAGGTTAACTTTGGTAGATATTTTGGGGTAACGTAAGGACTTTTTTAAAATCAGAATGTAAGGTAAATTGATTGGATATGGAGCAAAGGATACAGGGAGTATAACGGTCTAAGCTCCATAACAAATGTGTCAAAAGATCTTCTTGCTCTACGAGTAAAATTGTTGCCAAGTTGAGGAAGACCAAACATGCATTTACTCAGGCAAGACAAAAAAAAAAGTGCATGTGGGAGGATGGGAGAGTCCCATATTTTAAGTCATGTCCTACGGCAACCTTTTACTAGGGCTGATATACAAAGACTATGAAGTTATGTAAAAAAACAGCTTTAACAGTAAACAGATAGAGGGAGAATATGTTTTATGAGATGTTAAAAACAAAGAGACAAAGGGATAAAACGATAACAATGGATTTAATGGCTGTGATTAAAGAGATGACAGATGATTAACACAAAGAGATCTCGCCTATAAATCTGGCAAAATGATGAGGAATGCAAACTTGGTAGGTCATAAATTTAAATACACTTCCAAAACTGCTAAATTGAGAAAAGATACGTGGTACTTTTCCCTTATCATGGGCACCAATTTATGGAAATTATGGAGGGAAATATGATCTCTAAAGAAATCTTTGATTTATTATTGATTTCTTTAAGAATACTCAGATGTATGCACTGTCAGAGAGGATTGGCCTTTACATGTAGCATGGAGGTTTGAAAAAAAGGCAGGAGTGAAGTTATTAGCGCCTTGTAGACGGTACTTTGTGGAATGAAAACAATCAAGACCAACAAACTTACACTGGTGTGGAAAGAGATGTAGTTATATCAGTAACTAAGCAAGAATGGGGAAAGTAGTGCCCAGGCCTGCTCTCAGATCTCAAAGTAACTATTTTTACACTCCAGCCAGACTTGCCAGAATGTTTCCCACAGTAAACCCAATTTGTTGAAGGTGTAATACTGATACTGGCATGCTAGGTTATTTGTATTATATATTTTGGGAATGCCCAGTGTAGTAAATCGCACCAGGTAAAATTGTTATTCCATCTTTGTTTTTGATTAGTATTACTAATGTAAACAGACTAAGTAGAATCAAGTGTTCATCAATTATACCACTATATTATCTGATCTTCATTTGACTGCATAAGATATTTCATGCTTGTAAATGAAGTGGCTGTAAAAAATATACACACACACAGTATATATATATATATATATATATATATATATATATATATATATATATATATATCTATATACACACACACACACACACACACACACACACACATACATAAATATATATAAGGGCAGGCTATTAAGAGAAACTCCTGATATTAAGTGTGGATGCATAAAAATGGAATTACTAGTACAGACTTAAAATCATTAATCAAGGAAAAGCATAAATGCAAAGTAAAATGTTAGCAAACATGCAGAAATTAGAAATAAAGGCAGGGTGTGTTACTCAAGTAATGGGTATGACAAAAGGTAGCCCTGTAAGAATTCATAACGGAATACAAAAAATGCTGAAACAGTTTTATTTCATACTTCTTGCATTAGGTGTGGCTATAACCAGGATGGGAAGATTTGCTTTACATTTCCTCAAGTATGGCGATTTTGTGCTAAAAATGGACATATTTGTTAAGATATGTAAAAGAAAATATAAGCGTGTTCAGAAGACTGCTCATGTTGCTGAATAAAATATGAAAATGAACTATTTGGCGGTGCTGTAGAAATTGTTGTATCTTTCGGCTTTTCCCGGTTAGGGGTCGCCACAGCGGAACTCCGGTCCGCTAATGATTGGCAGTAGATTTTTACGTACCGAGTTGCCAGCCCTGGCGCACAACCTTCAACGAAGGTATGCCCTTGTGCTGTAGAAGTAAAAAGGCATAAAGGCTGAAATGCACCTGAAGCTATGAAAAACAAACAAAAAACAAGCATGTCAGAATGTTGGACAGAAACATAAAGAAATAAATTACACAATGATGAATCTGAAATAGATACAGATGCAGAGTGTAATGGTTTACCTGATGATATACTGGGGTACAAAATACTCCACAAAAAGCTGAATGTGTACTGCTAACCTATTCGGGTCTCTGTGTAGTACACAGGATCAAAATCTGCTGACCTGTTACGTATAGAAAATACAAAATCTCTCTTCAAACTGATGTCATTCAAAAAATTAGTTCTCTTAATATTTTGAGTGGTTTGGCACAGAACTATGCTGCTTTACTTGCATAGTTAGGACATTTGCCAAGAAAATACCACACATAAACAAAAAGTAATGTGCCATTGGTGCAAGGCCAAAAGAAAGCACCCATAGCTCTTGAAAGTAAAAAAAAAAAAATAGGGACAGAAGTGAGCAGAAAGATGATGCGTTATTAAATACCAACTGTAGCCGACAGAATGGGTGTACAGAATGCTACTGTTGTAACGAACAACAATATTTTAATCTGTATTAATCAGCAATATAAAGTGATCAAAAGAAAACATTACAACTGAGAAAGTTGCAGCAAGAATGTTAAATGCTTTATTTTTCTCAGCACAAAATAAAACCTAAGTGAAAACCAATTGTTAATATTACAGCAGGAATATTTGCTAAGTACTTTTCCAACTTAGTTATCTGTGTCACAGAGTACTGTTGAACCAGTCTGATTGATAATATTACAGCAGGAATATTTGCTAAGTACTTTTCCAACTTAGTTATGTTATCTGTGTCACAGAGTATTGTTGAACCAGTCTGATTGAGAGCTATCTGTCCAGTTATTACAGACAAGTAGGTAAAGAAGACACTATATAATATAAGGCCTAACTGTGTCACAAGTCCTGAAAGACTTGTTTGTCTATAGTTAAGGAGAGTTCAAGACCATGTTACTATATTTACTTCTGAAAAATGTACAAAATGGACATGTTCTTCAAATACAGAAAACAGAAACTATATCAAGGACATAGATATAGGTATATTACTATTTGGGAAACCTCCAAGTTTAACAATCATAGCTGGAAAATGTTTTAAGATGGTACTTAAGGGTTTTATATGCAACAGTTGAGGAAATATTGGACATAATGCAACATGGCTTCACAATGGGATGGTCATGCTCTACTAGACTTGATAGGTTTTTATACCCTGGTCGCATTGGCTCTAGACCAAATTTTGCCAGCTGGCAGTGTCCTTTGTCTTAAATGAAACTTTTGTTTCTATTCCCCATTCATCTACACTACACAGAGTAATCCAAAAGAGGACAAATCACTTGCAGTGAAATGGGTGAGCTCATAATTGGAAAACAGACAAATGTCAGGATTTAGGAAAGCTTTTCTAACTCTTTCATTACTTTGAGGGGAGTTCTACATGAACTGTATTAAGTCCTTATTTGTTTAACATTTTAATGACAGCTCCTCTAGCATCTAAATTGGTAAAGACTGAACATTTTGCAATTTATACTAATGTTGCTGCTGTGGTTTGCAGTACTATCTTAAAACTTCACTTATATGGTCAGAGAATAACTACATCTGCTTTAGCAGCAGAAAGGGCAGAACAATATATATGGGGATAACAAATAAGTTCTGCTATCTCAATACAAATAAGATTAAATTGCTGACTATCTGTACTTTTTTCTAACCACCTGGATGTTATAAGCAATAACCAATTAACTTTCTTTGGAATTAATACTAACAAAGTCACCAGAAACTCTTAATATAATTAGGATCATTTTAAGGACTATTATCTCTATACATAAATGAATTACTACCATTTTATGAATCCCCCGCAAGACTACAGACAGAATATTGATTATGCTTTTTATTCATATACAAAAGTTGATATAAAGAAACTAGGACGTTTTCAGATACATTATAACAGGAAATCACTTAAGTCCATCATCTGCATTACAGTGAAAAACTTAAGAAATTAAAGCTGTGCTTTGTCTAGTACAAATCTAGGTTTTTCCGCTATGATAAAAAGGAACAGGGGGTGTTTTGACAACTGATATATTTAATACTCATCAAGGTCAATTTTTGTTTCATGTCAGGGTGGCAAACCCATTGAATAACCTACTTACACAAACTAGATTATCTAACACTATACAGGAATTTAAAATAGGTTCTGTTAATTTTTTTCCCCATCTGCTTTTTTTTTTTTTTGCCAACCTGTTAATTTAACAGAATGGCAATAAAATAACTGTTTCATAAGCATTTACTTATGCAAATCTGCTCTAATTGTACTGGCCACCCCCAAGTGACATACATGCCTCCTCTGCCATATTAACATTAATGCCGTAAATAGGGGGTTTACCTTTATATTGTCGATCCCGATATGAGCGACACAACTTCTGCAAATGCCGAAATGCGAACGTCTCCAACGTTGAATTCCGAATATGTGAACGGCAAAACCTCGACCCTTTTTGACCCATGGCAGCATTGGTGTGGAGGTGTTGCACGGCCGGAAATGTTGAATGTCGAATGTTTTTCGATGTTTAAAATTTTTCGTGGTTTTGGTTCGCGCAAACCGCGTCGATAAAGTGGCCGTTTGACAAAGTGTGATGGACGATTTAAGGTAAAACTAAATAGGGCATGACTACTTTACACTTCCATGATTGGAAGCTTTTTTTTTTTTTTAAATGTTACTTTACTAAAAAGGGGGGCTAAAGGGGCGTTTGTATACACACAGATGCACACAAACACTTTTTATGTAAAAATAAAACTTTGTTTCATCACTTTAGTCATGATCTTTAAAAAGGCTCATGCCACGCCCAATGAAAATTAGACTGCAAATTCAAAAGAGCTCCACTGAAGGGAGGAGTTAAACAATGAAACTCAACACCAGCACAAACAAATAATGTGCCCTGCACCTGCATCACTTTCTGTACAAGCAGCAATTGTTGGAATTCAAGACAGCACCCTTAAACACTAAGCTGTTGTTTACAAACTGTCATAAAACAGATTAAACAAGAAAAATCAGCAAAGCAAGCTAAGAATGAATAGCATTTTTGTTTTTGTCAAGAAGATCTCTGGTGCACAGTTGTTTGAGCCAGAAGTCTAGCTGATCTGCCATCTGATGACACCCCATACAAAACAACACTGTCAGGTATACGCATTCTTACTAATGCTACCTGCAACGGTCTGCATTTACTTACTAGGTTCCTAATTGTTTATTTACTTTGGGATAAAGTGGGGTGCTATACTATGCAAACAAATATTCTTCATGCTGAGGTTACACTACGAACTTAACTGAAAGTTTGGAAAGGAGTACTTGTGACAATTTCAAATGAAACAGTGCATTGCAAATAACACTAATACTCAAGAACCAGAGTTACAGCCTTTTCAAATAAGGGAGCATATAATTAAAGTGTGACACTTAATATAAAACATTTTTTTCATTATAATGCACACCCTTACATACTGCAAAACCCATATTTCACCGACTCATTACATCTAAATGCTTTGTGTTTTAAAACTGTATTCATTTCTTTGTTAGAATTCCTTTTAAAGCTGTAGAAAAATTTATCATAGTCCATGTGGGTGTAAATGAACTGAGATGTACCTCACAGAACTATATGAAAACAAACATTACAGATCTCTCTGAATATGTGTCACAGGCAAGTATATGCATTGCACTGAGCAGCATTATACCTTCACCAAGGATGATGTCACAGTACAGACAGAAAATGACTGATTTTAATAGTCGGCTTAGCTTCTGGTGTCAGTCCAGGGGAATCTAATATCTAGCAGCATGGGAGGGTATGGTTAACAGATCACGTTGCTTTGCCAAGGATGGTCTGCACCTGTCCTCCCCTGGGCTTTCAGACTTTAGCTAAAATTTTATCCACCCCCCCCCCCCCCCGAGACATTTTAGGCGATGTCAAAATGACAAAACTACCAACATAAAAAAAAAAAAAACTCAAATCAACCTTAAGGTTGTTCAGTGCTTTTAGTGGTTAACTTTACCTGCTCAGTGTTAACCTTAACTGCTCAATGCTAATTTCCATACTTTGGAGAATGTAGACATTTGCGCCGTTACTGAAACTTGATTTAAAGCTGCAGAAAGTACTCTGGCAGTGCAAGGCTATAGTACCTTCCACACATTTAGACCAAAAGCAGCACAGAAGGGGCTAAAGGTGGAGATGTCTCAATGTACATGAGCAACAAACAGAACTCCAAATTGGTTAAACAGGATGATGGCCCGAAGTTCGTCCACATCCAAATCTCCACAGACAAGGTTATTTACCATGTCCTGGCCAGCTACAGGTCATCCACTATGACACACGTACCTCACAACTCTTACCTAGACTTACCAGAGGTGCTCAACGACCAAACAAATACCCTATTCAAAGCAGACTTTAACAACCCCTCTACAGACTAGGAGACATACACTGCACCTAACTCACAGGTACAATATTTCCTGGACTTTATCAACACAAACACCCTGGGCCAGATAATGTGTAGTCCAACCACAATATCAAACATACTGGACCTCACTCACCAACAAGGGACAGCATTGCCCCACCACCACCATGTCACATCCTCATTGGTGAGGTTAGACCACAAAGTTGTCTCCCTTGAAATAAAATAAACCCGGAAAATCCAACTAAACCCGTAACAGTTTCCCGGTTAGGGGTCGCCACAGCAGAACTCCGGTCCACTAATGATTGGCAGTAGATTTTTACGTGCCGAGTTGGCAGCTCTGACGCACAACCTTCAACGAATGTACGCCCATTCACGCATGTCTCCACACAGAAGACACTCTATCTGAAAATCGAACAGGACAACGTCTTACTGTGAGGCGACAACACTACCGCAGCACCACCACCGCAGTGACACCATACAACCCAATATTTTGGTCATTTGAGACTTCATTGTGATACACACTGATGTCCCTCTCACTAGACTGGATAAGACGGTTACAGTTAGCTGCCTGTCAGGAGCCAAGATTCACCAGATTATGCAAGCATTCAAGTCACTAAACCCAAAGTACCAGTATGATTCAGTCATTGTCCACGTGAATGTAAATGACCAGAGACATATCTCCCTGGAATACATGAAGAAAGGCATAGTTGAGCTCTTGGAATGTGTGCCACAGGCAGGTATGAACCTATCACTGAGCGGCATTCTACCATCTTCTAGTATGATGCCACAATACCAACAGCAAATTACTGACTTTAATAATTTACTTAGCTGCTGATGTCATTCTAAAGGGGTCCAATATTTGTCAGCCTGGGAGAACATGACAGAGATGCCACACTGCTTTGCCAGGGATGGTCTTCACCTGTCACCACTAGGCTTTCAGGTAATGGGCAAAATGGGCAAAACATTATAACCCCTATAATGCCTTTTAGGCAATGCCAAGCAGACAAATCTTCCAACATAGCAAAATCTAATCAGGATAAGCTAAAGGTATTACTGTTCAATGCTAGGAGTCTCAACAAGAAACTACACTTCCTGGAAGCACTCCTCACCCTGAAGAATGCTGAAGTCTGTGTAGTTACTGAAACATGGATCAAAGCCACAGAAAGCACCCTGGCAGTGCATGGCTATAATGCCTGTCACGCATTCCAATCACTCACTGCACATGAAAGGGCAAATGTATCCATCTACATCAGTGATGGTGAACCTATGACACACGTGTCAAAGGTGACATGCCATGACATTTTGGGTGACACACAAGCGTTCACCAACACCCAAGTTACCAAAAAAACTGAATGAACAAAAATACAAGAAATATTAAAAGGGCTATCTTCTGTGACCTACTATACAGAGGCACAGTCAACTAATCTAAAAGGGTGGCGAAAGCCAAACACACTCTGGCTAGGCTTATAAATGCCCTAGGGCAGATAGCCTAGTATCAACCTATGTTGTTGTCTATGAACCTATGTGACCCTCCAGTTATCTATTAAAATTCAGCAATAAAAAGTCACTAAATTATGTTAATCAAATCAAATGCAGTGTGTCCCATTTTTTTTTCAGTTCAATTCAAAATTACTATTAAAAGTAGGGTACTTTTTTGGTGCACTGTTTTAAGCCCAATTATCAGTGTGCATATCATTTTTTCTGTTGTAAGTCACTGATTTTTTTTTCACTTTTATAATACACAGTAGCACACATGACTGGACCATATTTGTTTTAAATAAATGACTATCTTAAAAAAAAATGGTTTCTCTTTTGTTCATTGGGGGGGGGGGGTGCCACCAGAGTCAAGATAGGTATTTTTCAAATTTTTGACATACTGAGCCCAAAAGGTCACCATCACTGATCTACATAAAGGATAAACACATCTCAAGGCTGGTCAAACAATATGACTTGCTTTAGAGTTACTCCACGCCCAACTAATCATAGGAATAATCGGTTACAATATCCTTCCAAACTACAGGTCCTCCACCATGAGCCAGGAAACCCATACATCATACCTGAATTTGCTAGAATTACATTCAACTCAATACCATACTCATGGGTGATTTCAACTATCCCTCCATTAACTGGAAAGCATACATGACCACTAACACACAGACTCAAAAATTTCTAGACTCTGTTAATGCAAATGCCTTACAGCAGCTAGTCTGCACTCCTACTAGGGGTACAAATATCCTACTTGGTACTCACAAATATGGAAGAGCAATGCACCCCCCCCCCTCCCCAGCTGTGATGTCCTCACTGGTTAGAGCAGATCACAAAGCAATATCTCTTGAAATAAATATAATACTAGAACACCCACCAAACTCCAAAATCTTTTAACAACTTTTCTAAGACAAACTATCTCTTACTAAATGATGACACAGTTAGTTTCCAACCTCCCCCAAACTCAGAAAACACAGAAGCCTATGTGGAGGCATAAACAAAATCCCTGTATGACCTTATAAACAACTGCATACAGACAGCAGTACCAGACAGAAACAAGCTTAGGACAAACCGCAAAAACAAGCCACCCTGGTGGACCCCTGGTATAAACAGGTTGTACAAAAAAGAAAGAAAATCCTGTCTAGAACTAAGATAGAATGTGCATAGCACTGAAACACTCCCTCATTAGTCTAAACAAACAAATAAGTGGACTAGTAAAAAGTCTTCAAAAACAAATTTTGAGGCAAAAACAGGTTCCCAAGCTAAGGATAATCATAAGGCATTTTTCAGTGATGTTTTCAATCTTAAGAGCAGCACGCAATGTGTAGAATTAGTTATAGATGGCAAGACCTATACTCACCCAGAAGATATTGCAAATCTGCTGGCTGATAAATTCAGCTCAGCTTTCACCTCTCCATTACCTCTGGTTACCACCCAAGAAATACCCTATACTATTCCTTTATCAATATCACCAAAGAACAGGTAGCCACTGTGCTCTTTAAAGCTAAAGACACAGTTATGTTGGATCCCAACAATATCTCAAGATCCCTCTTAAATAGCTTAAAACAAGTCCTATCAGGCCCACAAGGATCTCTATTTAACCACAGTCTCCAGACTGGCTTTGTCCCTATGGAGTGGAAGACAGCAGCCAGTCATCCATCTGTATAATGGGGGACCATCAACAGACCCGTGAAATTACAGACTCGTATGTTTGACTAGTCTTGTATGCAAGGCCATTCTAAGAATAATCATGGACCTGATAAATAATGACAGAGGAAACCTCCCATCAATGGACCCAAACCGGCTTTGTGAAGGGAAAATCATGCCTGCTCATTCTGGTGGATTTCTTTGAGAAAGTTACTAGGGCCATGAATGAGGGTAAAACAGAGCATACTGCCTAGCTTAACCTGGATAAGGCATTTGACATTAATACTGGAGTGGGGAATTTAGATAAATTCACAAAATTGGTCACAAATCCCTACATCACCAAATGGCTCATGGACAGGACACATATTGTTAGAGTGGGTGAATCCAGATTCAGTAAGAGGCAAGATCCTATTAGTGTGCCACAGACCTCAGTGCTGGGACGTCTCCTGTTTGGAACATACTTCTCTGAAGTCAAGGCTAATGTCAAGGCCTTTGGCTGACTAAGTTTGCTGACGATTACAAGTTGGAAGTTATCTATGAATCGTCCCAGTGATGTAGATATCCTTCAGAAGGGTCTGACTCAGACAAAAGACTGGTACCAGAGCCATGGCCAATTATAACATTAATAGCACACTCTTAAGAGTGGGCCCAGAGGTGACAGGTCTAGATACATAGATAGATAGTTGCCTGAAATTTGACTACCATGTGTCCACAGTAGTAAAGAAGTCCTTCTATGTGGCACAGCTTATAAGTAAAGGCATGGCATCCAGATCCAAGGAAGTTACAGTCCCACTGTACTCGGCCCACATCAAACCAATAATAGAGTACAATACACCTTTAAGCATGTACTTGACCAGCCACTTGCAACAGCTGGAGCAGCCACAGAGCTTCCTTACAAGAAATACAGGGTGTAAACATGTCCTAAGCAGACAAACTAAAAGCCCTATCCCTTTACTCTATCTTCTACCAACTGTTAAGGGGTGATCTATGCCTAACCTACAAGGAACTCACAGACCCAGCCTAAATGGAATTTACACATTCACAAGACAAACTGCACAACGGTCACCTGATCTAAGGATCTAAACCTGGCCAGAGATACAAATAAAAGATACTGGAGAGACAGGCATATCTCACAGATTACCCCTTCTCTGGAACAGGCTTCCTAGTCACATAAAGCAGAACCCTTCCCTGACCCTCTTCAAACACACTTTGAATCAATGGATATGGAATCGTAAATTCTCTCCCGGGGTGGCACCCATGTCCCTTATGAACAGGGATAGTCTGTAAAATGCAAAAAGGCATATGCACCAACTAACCTAAGCCAACTTCTAGCCTTTTGGAATCAAAAATCTGGTAATAATGGCTAGGCTTGTAAGGGCTCTTAAGCCATTAGCCTAGTAATTTCTTATGAACCTATAAACCTTAGGGAACTTGTTCACCCAAGCTAAACACTCCATTGATAAAACTCTAGTAACAGTTAACCTAATAGTTAAGGATCTTGAAACATATGCACATGGTAATCTGGCCTTCAACTAACAAATTACCAAGATTGTAAGAAAATCATTCTGTGTCACCCAACTCATAAGCAAAGGTACGGTATCTAGGTCCAAGAAAGTTACGGTACCACTCTACTCAGCCCTTATCAGAACCCATCACTGAGTACAAAGCCACCTTTGGCATGTATCTAGCCAAGCACTTGCAACAGTTGGAATGTCCCCAAAGGTTCCTCACCAGAAGAATCCAGGGTAGTATTGCCTCAAGACCATATCTCTCTGCTCAGTCTCGTACAGGTTACTGAAAGCTGATCTATTCCTGACATGTAAGGCATCCTCAGGTCCAGCTTTGATGAATCTCTTTCACACCTGCAAAACAAACAGCACCCGAAGCTCTAGATCCAAGGACCTGAACTTTGCTGGTGATATAAAGAGAACATGCTGGAGAGACTAATTAGTGTCCCAAAGGATACCCGCCCTACGGAATAAGCTTCCCATGTTAAGTGAAGCAGAGTTCATCCCTGACCCTGTTGAAATGAAACATTGATTATTGGATGGGAAATCACAAATTCACCCCCAGTCTGGCCCACGTGTCTCTCTCTAATGGACAGAGATTGACAGTAAGTAAAAAAAAAAATCCCCAACTAACATTATCCCCCCCACATAATTTTTAGCATAGCATAATCCTATAAACCTTTAAGCCACCCCACATTTTTTTTTCTTCACAGGATATCTATATGTAGTTTAGAATATTGTAACCCTTCAATACCTATTTATTCCTTTCCTGGCACAGATCATAAAGTTCTATGAAGTTGCCGGTTGCAGATGAATGAGAAGAGCTGCTACACTTGCCTGGCAACTTTAATACACAATTAAGACTGGGAAGGGTAAGGAAACTGACTAAGAACTGGAAGTTTATAGGTAGGCTATCTGCCCGAAGGCATTTATAAGCCTAGCCAGAATGTGTTGGCTTTCGCCGCCCCCTTAGATTAGTTCCCTGTGCCTCTGTCCAGCAGAGCCACTGAAGTGATCCCCAGGGTAAATTTTCTGTTTCCCATCCAGTCGTCAAGGTTTCTTTTGAAGAGTGTTGGTGAGGAGCTCTGCCTAATGTAGATTGGAATCTTGTTCCAAAGCATGGGAAGTCTCTGGGACAGGAATCTATCCCTCCAGCACGTCTTATTTATTGTTGTGGTGAGGTTTAGATCCCTAGAGCGTGTGGCTCATGGGAATAAGGTTTTCTTTAGGTGGAGCATGTCCATCAATTATTTACTTTACATTTGTTGACCGGGATAGTCCGACTGGATACATGTCCATTTTCAGTAGAAGCCCAGGGAGAAAAGCTCCACATACCAAAAAAGAGACAGTACATACATCACTGAGTGATAAACTCAGGCAGACATGTTTAGAAAAATAGAGACAAAGAATACAGGCAGATATTAATATACACAATGTGCAGACTTACATCTGATTGGCAAAGACGTATCAGAAAATGTGAATATAGAATACAATCATATCTCATAATTCAGAATGCTGAGGCATTCTTTGACTACATAACAAAAACTGTACCATTTACCAACTTCTACGATTAAAAAAAAACAACAACAGGACTTTTTGGCAACTGACACCGAACACAAATCAAGTCAAGCTCATGAAAAGGAGCACCAATCTCTGTTTCCAGAGACAGGTTAAGAAGCTAGAGTCTCACACTGTAAGCAAAAGCAGAAAACAACCACATGATTTATTACACCCAGGCTGTATCATATTATGAAAGCATAAAATACATTATGAGGGCAATAAAAACAGTCTGAAATACAAAACTGCGTCAGCGTGACAGTCACCAATCAAAATTTGAGGGATTTGATGCATGACAATAGTTTTAGCATTTATTTCAACTTCTAGATGAAGTTTTCCTTTAAGGGTTGTTTACTGAAAAATAACGGAACACAAATTTAATTGACAGGTGCACTATGTAACATCAACAGGTGAGAGATGTGGTTTTAAACATTTGTAAAATTCTCAGCCTTTTAACTCAAGAATGACGGATTTTCTCTATTAGATAGAAAATACTAATTTTCCAAATATGGCACTTTATATAAAATCATAGATAAGCCTAGGAAACTTTGTTTTCTCGAGAATTCACCAAGCAGAAGGGAAAATATGATCAGGGCAAGACGGAGCGTTAAGTTGTTTAAAAAAAATGTGAAATTAATTTCCTTAGAAAATTAAAATGTTGCTTACAAAATACAGACATATTCCTGATTACTCGTCATGACTAAAGCATTTATTAAAAATATCACATTTCTTTCGTTCCTAAATTTGTTCAGCCAACCCCTACTACATTCAATGGACTTTTTATTTTTCAGAAAACAGCACTTATTTCTCTCCGCTTCTATAAGCTGACGATGCAGTTAGCTGTTATAGCAAATCCACTCACCAACATAAACAACACGTTTAGTAGACGCCATGATGCCTAAATCTTTGACCTTTCAACTATTCCCTTCAGAAACAAATCCTGCCTCCAACCTACTCCTCCGTTCTAGCGGCCGCATTGTGAATGGTAAGTTCGTGGTGATTGATAAGTATTGCAGAATGCAATATTAGCAACCGTCAGTGGCACAGATAGAATGACTCCAGGCTTAAACGCAGTTTTGCATATTACGGAAAAAATAATTTTCTTAACTTGTAGTAGAGCTCGTGTATCATTTCTTGAATGGCAGTAGGCGGTTTTCGTTTTACATTAACTTGTTAATTATCAAATGATATATGGCTCCTGTGATAGCTGTGCGTTATTTCAAGCGGTGTTTATTTCAGTCTTCTGACAGTTTTCCATAGTTGTCAATCGTCCAGATTTTTGCTCTCTTCATAAAATGTGTAGTCTTCGGCAAAATCAATGAGGTTTAATGTCATTAAATTGTATACATTTTGAGTTTCAGACTCCACAGGCTTCATAAAATACATTTCAACTCAAATCCTGTTATTCTAGCAACTTTCTAAGTTTATAAGAGAAATCTTTCAAATTTGTCCCTATTTTGGGTCCTTTGTCCAGACTTCTTGTGCCAAGATGTTTAGAGGTATGCAGTTTTCTTGGTAGGCGACTGCTGTTTGTATTCCTTTCTTACTTTAAATCGCTCTTGAGCATTGTAGCTTCTCTTTGTCGGTTTATAAAGCTTGGTACAGAGAGAGCAGTTACTCATACCTCTGAACTGATCCCAATTTTGGCTCAAAAATTTGTTCTGTTGTGCAGGAGTCAGGCATATTTTTATCAACCAGAAGATGAGTTGTGGATAGTAATTAATAAAGCACTGAAGGATTTTATCTGGGAGGCTAAGATGGCAAAAGTTCTTCCAATTGAACAAGGCGGTTTGGGATTACCCAATCTGAAGGGGGTATTTCAGAGCTAGGCAGTTAAGGCTCCTATACGCAGGGCCGGTGCCAGTATTTTGGGGGCCCCCAGCAAGGTTCAGGTTGGGGGCCCTACTCAAGACAACACCAAGTGTGACCACATTGCCATTGCACCCCCTTCCCTGTCAAGCTCATCCAGCACCATTTAACCATTAGTGTCACTACATTCAGATCATTAAGAATTGATTTGCCAACCTACACACTGGCATTTAGTACCAAGGTTACATTACAATAAACCCCTGCACCACAGCAAGGTAGCTACTCACAGATACACACTGACTGGCACTTAGTACCAATTGCATTATGACAAACCCCTGTACCACAGCAAGGTAGCAACTCACAGATGCACACTGACGGGCATTTAGTAACAATGTTACATTACGATAAACCCCTGTACCACAGCAAGGTAGCGACTCACAGGTGCATACACACTGACTGGCATTTAGTGCCAATGTTACATTATGACAAACCCTTGTACTACAGCAAGATAGTGACTCAGGTACACACGCTGACTGGCATTTAGTACCAGTGTTACATTCCAATAAACCCCTGTACCACAGCAAGGTAGCAACTCACAGGTGCACACACTGACTGGCATTTAGTACCAATATGACATTATGAAACTCCTGTACCACAGCAAGGTTGTCAATCAGCTGCACACACACCAAATGGCATTTAGTGCGAATGTTATATTATGGACAAATCCCTATACCACAGCAAGGTAGCCACTCACAGATGCAGACACTGACTCCGTACCCAACTGCCCAGATTTTTAAAGAATGTCCAGATGTGACTCTTGTTTGGTCTGTTCCTTACAATTTAGAGTTTTCTGTATTTTTTTGTGGCAAATCATTGATGACCAAATTCATTAAATGACAGGCATTTCGGTTTAACTTCATATCCTTCAGAACATGCATGGTAACACCTTTTATTCTAGAAACATTTTCAGTTTATAACAGCAATATTTAAAATTTACCCAGATCTTTGGGGCTGGAACCCCATTATCTGTGGCTTTGTCCAGATTTTGTGCCATGAGAGTGAGAGCTACGACTGGCATTTAGTAGCAATGTTGTTGCATTCTGACAAGCCTCTGTACCGCATCAAGGTAGCCAGTCCCACAGAGGTACACAAAAACACCCACATATACTCCCACACAGACTGACACACACAGTCTCCCACACAGATTGACACACACAGATTGACAGACAAAGACAGACTCCCACACAGAGACTCACACACAAAGACTCCCACAGACTCCCACACAGAAACTCACACACAAAGACACAGACTCCCGTACATACGACAGAAGCACACTAAAACAGACTCTTGCACACAGGACAGACACCCACACATGATAAAGACTGCACTACAGCAAGACTGAACATTAACACCCTCACAGACACAGGACAGAGGCACCCACCGCCACAACTAGAGACAAGACCAGGACAAATTTTACTTCAAGACTGAACATAAACCCACACAAGATTGTCAGCACAACCACAAAACAGAACAGACACCACTCTCAAACACAAGACAATGACAGCAATACAGTAAGACTTAAACAAGCAGCATCAGATAAACTGACATCACTCAAGGCAATTACTGACATGCAGAACAGTCACACATAAGGTGTACACAACACAGCTATGGGACACAGAAAAGACTACAGGCAACATACAAGGGAAAGCCATGGGGATTACAGAGCCTGAGGCATACTCATACTCAAACAAACCCAAAAGAAAGCCATGGGGATTACTGAACCTGAGGCAGACAGACTCAAACCCAAATAAACACACAAAACAGACATGGGGATTACTGAGCCTGAGGCAGACTCAAACCCATGCACAAGAGAGTAATGGGGATTAGTAAGTCTGATCCCTAACCGGGAAAAGCCGAAAGAAGAAGTGGTGATGATTCCTTATCACTCATTCGAGAAAGGCTTTTAAATTTGTGTCCAAGGTCAGAGTCATCAATATCACAGTGGCCACTTATCCTGTCAGTCAGTTGTTCTTTCAGAGCCTTGCAGTGTTGCAGCAGTGTGTCTTCTGCAACATCACTCAAAGCTTTAATATTTGATAAAAATCCAAAGGCCTTATCAAACTCTGAAAACTGCTGAAATCAGTCAGTAAACGACTGGATTGTTGTGTCCAGCAGCACATTGAAGAACTCTACATGTAGTTTTACCGCTGGATCCTGTACAGTCTCATCTTCTCCTTCATAGTCAAAGAACCATTTTGCTTTCCTCTGTCTCTTTTCTTGAAATGTGGTGCCAACATCCAGTTCTTCCAGTATCTTGGAGGCTTCGCCCATGGCATGTTGAAATCCTGTGTCTCTGTAATTCTTCAGCAGGTCCATAGTGGATGCCAGCACTTTGACACATGTCACAATATCAACAGATGGACTCTGCAGAACTTTGCTTGCACGATTTACATCTGTCAACACATCATACCAAACCACTAAACATACAATGAACTGGTATGGCATAAGTTCTCAGCACAGTCTCCTTGCTTGTTGATATGCTGCAGCATCATTTGTACGTACTGCTTGACCTATCTCCTGTAATGCCTCAATGACTCCCTTCAACTGAAATCTTACTGCCTTGACAGAGTCTATCCTGCATTCCCAGCGAGTCTCCGACAGTGGCTTAACAGTGACATTTGTGTGCTGTTTCAAGATCTGCCATCGGCTTGTTGATGCTGAACAGAGTACGTAAATGTTCTGCAGACATCCAAAGAGTGACACTGCTTGTACTGATGAATGTACTCCATCACTAACTATAAGATTTAAATTATGGGAGGCACATGGCACATAAAAAGCCCTTGAATTCATCTGTTTTATCCAGGGCTGCTCTCCAGCTCGTTTCCCCTTCATGTTGCTGCCATTGTTGTATCCTTCTCTTCGACAGTCTTTAATGTCCAGTTGATATTTTGAAGAGTCTGAAGAAGAGCTTCTGTAAGTCCTGCCCCAGTTGTATCATTCACAGGCACAAATCCCAGAAAATGTTCCTCAACTGTGGCTGCAGTCTGTGAAATATCCACATACCTAACTACTACAGTCATTTGCTCTTGATTGCTGATATCTGGCGTGCAATCAAGAATCACAGAAAAGTACCTAGCGTCCTTCACCTTCCCTACAATGATCCTTAAAATAGCATTTGCAATCAGCTGGATAACTTCATTCTGTATGCCCCTCCCAGGATAATGATCCATTACCTCTTTATTCCGAATACGACAAAAATGTTCAGCCATGACAGAGTCAAACTGCAACAAAAGTTGCACTTGGCCTAAGAAATTGCCATTGCCATAGGTGTCCAGGGCATCACTTGTACCACGGAATGCCATGTTCCTTTCTGCCAAGTATTGGACAGCAGCAATAATGCGTTCTAACACACCAAGCCAGTTAGTTATCTCCTTTTCAACCACTGCTTTTCTCTTATCGTCCATAGTCTGCCTACTCTTTATTCTATTGTCCAGTTCCTTCCACTTCATCATGCATACCGTATGCTCCAGTGCTCTGTTATGGCTGTGTAAAGCTTTGGACATCTCTCTCCATGCTTTGTAACCACCTGACCTGAGAAGATGGTTAGAATGTCCCAACAATTTGCATGCAAAGCAAAACAGTGCATCCTTTGAGACCGAATATGTCAGCCAAGTTCGTTTTGCTTTGTCTCCATTAGGCAGCACATGGAAATAGTTCTCTGATGTAAATCTTCTTTTCTGCTCATTGAATGGGGACTGTGGTAACACCACTTGCACAGGTCCATGCTGAATGACAGCTACCCTAAACTCATCCCTAATCAAGTCTGGCCAAGTCCCTAGATCCTCAAAAGATGTACCTGACACTCCCTGCAAGTCGTAGGCCACATCTGTCACTACAGAAGTATGAGCTTCTTCTGTATTAAAGTCTGGTGATCCAGGCAACACCTGTACAGGTGAATCTGCATTTACTGATATGCTTTCACCCATGGTAATGGCTGTAGGTCCACAGGAGGTAGCCTGTGGTGTAACCACAAGAGAGTGGTCACTTTCGATTGAAAGTATGCTGGCCTCACAGTGGTCAGACTGTAATGCAGAACCATTGTGTTGTCCTGAATGCAGACTTTTTCCTGAATCTCCCCTCTCCAATGACCCACAGAAACATTTCGTAATGGAACCCTGTCTCTTTGCATCTTCATTCCTCTGCTGCTGAAGCTTTCTTTTTGCTGCTCCTGACAAATAGGTACACTTCATCTCTAACCGGGAATGGAAGTAAAGCAGAATTACTACACATGCAGCTTGAGTCCTTTTGTCATACTATTATTAAAAATGCATAATGACTTGCATTGACATCAGTCACTATTGCACTGCAGGCAGAAAGACTGAAGAATGACTAACCAGTAGGCACAAATAAGTAATGAGAGGCCCACGTTACAGTTTTATGTTAAATATCTAACACTAGAGGTGAACTTCAGCTTTTTCTACACAATTCTTCCCCTTTCAACCCCCTAAACATGTGAAGAGGCCACAAATGATGCAAAAGATCGATATTACAAGCTCTCTGGAACAGACTGTCTGAAAGAACTAATGACTAGGAGAGGCACAAGTTTGAAGGGGAACACACCAAACTAAGGCAAGACAAATGTTACGATACAATACAGACTACACATGCCCACTACCTCTCAATCTCTTAGCACACTTGAACAAACCAAAATCATTGATTGAAAAAGGAGTGAAATTATGGATTTGCTAGAAACCCTCATTTGTGAGGGATGTAGAAGTGGCACACAGATTGGGAGACATTCCCACAACCCCTATTAGCACAGGATCTGTGTACAAAAGCATAAAGCCAGGGAATGTACCATGCATTACGTGGAGGGTATGAAACATGAAGTCCATTTCTGTTAGTAGCCTCAGCCCTCCGCATTGTGCTATGCAATCATTTTGAGAGAGAACAGGCCAAAAACCAAAAACATCTGGACACACTCTCGCAGGCCCCGTCAACCTCCTAAACTGTCAACATAATTCAGACAGCCAAAAATAACTGCAGAGGAAGGCATAACATCATGGATAGTTTAAAACATTAACTTAGATAGTAGAGCAGTGTTTGCAGTAGTATGCATTAAAGACATCAGTACATTCTGTGGAATTCTTAACCCCCCCCCCGAGTCTCAGCACAATTTTGGATGAAGTGAAAACAAAATTAATAATGTGCTTATACAGTCTGTGACCCCCCCCCCATTACAAAAAAACTCCAGATAAACAATGGACACTGCAACATTCTCACAGGCCCTAACCACACTCCCAAACTTTCAATACAATAACTATGGACAACGAAAAAATTGAAGTCATTGCAACAAGGCATATCAAGGACAGTTAAACAGTACTGTAAACAGATAGTAGAACAGTGTTTGCATTAGCATGCATTAAGATATCAGTACATTCTGCAGAATTCTTAACCCCCCCCCCCAGTCTAGGCACAATTCTGGATGAAGTGAAAACAAAAAGGCATAGCATAAATAATGTGATTACAGTCCATGAACCCTATTAAAATACTCCAAGCAAACAATGGACACCACAACATTCTCACAGGCCCTAACCACACTCCAAACCTTTCAACACAATAAGTATGGACAACGAAAAAAGTTGTCATTGCATCAGTAGTAAATTGTTGGTAAACATAATAGTAGGGTAACAGGGTTTGCATTAGTATACATTCAAACATCTGCACCTTCTGCAACATTCTCACAGCTGCTAACTACCTTTCCAACATTAGGCATTGTAAACAATGTACAAGTCCCCTCAACCTCCAAAGAGCATAATTCAAACAGCCAATAATAACTGCAGAACTAGCTGTAACATCAGGGATATTTAAACAGTTCTATAAAACTAGATAGCAGAACAGTGTTTGCATTAGCATGCATTAAGTTCAGTACATTCAGCGGAATCCCCCCCCCCCCCCAGTCAATGCACAATAATCCTGGATAAAGTGAAAACCAAAAACATAGGCATAGCATTACCAATGTGCTTATAAACTGCGTGGCCTCACATTAAAAAAATTCCAGCCAAACATTAAACACTGCAACATTCTCACAGCCGCTAACTACTCTCCCAACATTAAGCTTTTTAAATAATGTACAGGCCCCATCAATCTCCAAATTACATAATTCAAACAGCCAAAAATAACTGCAGAACAAGCTGTAACACCAGGGATATTTAAGTAGTACTATAAACCTAGACAGCAGAACAGTGTTTGCATTAGCATGCATTAAGATATCAGTACATTCTGCGGAATTCTCCCCCCCTCTGCCAATGCACAATAATTCTGGATAAAGTGAAAACCAAAAACATAGGCGTAGCATTAACAATGTGCTTATACAGTGAGTGGCCCCACATTAAAAAAATTCCAGGCAAACATTGAACACTGCAACATTCTCACAGCAGCTAACTACTCTCCCAACATTAGGCTTTTTAAACAATGTACAAGCCACATCAACCTCATAATTACATAATTCAAACAGCCAAAAATAAGTGCAGAACAAGCTGTATCATCAGGGATATTTAAACAGTACTATAAACCTAGAAGCAGAACAGTGTTTGCATTAGCATGCATTAAGATATCAGTACATTCTGCGGAATTCTCACCCCCCCCCCCCCCCAGCTGATGCACAATAATCCTGGATAAAGTGAAAACCAAAAACATAGGCGTAGCATTAACAATGTGCTTATACAGTACGTGACCCCAATTAAAAAAACTCCAGGCAAACACTGAACACTGCAACATTCTCACAGGCCCTAACCACACTCCCAAACTTTTAACACATTTAACTACGGACAGCGAAAAAATTGCAGTCATTGCATCAGTGAGTAGAACATTGAGGTTATACACAATAGTAGCATAACAGGGTTTGCATTAGTATACATTCAAAACATCTATGCCTTCAGCAGCAACATGCTCACAGCTGCTAACTACCCTCCCAACATTAGGCATTTTAAACAATGTACAGGCCCCATTAACCTCCTAACCTGTCAGCATAATTCAAACAGCCAAAAAACTGCAGAACAAGGTGTAACATCAGGCATAGTGTAAAACAGTACTATAAACCTAGATATCAGAACAGTGTTTGACAAACTTGTAAAAAAACTCAAAACCTACTGCAAATTCAGCTGACAATCTACCAACAGTTTCAAAACATAGCAGCTGAAGCCAGTTGTTATCCTGAATACTTTAAAGATCCATTACTGAGCAGTATGTCCCAACCATCTGGAAAATATCATACATTATACCCTTGCACAAAGGTGGAAACTTGACAGAATTTTCAAATTATAGGCCAAGAGCAATTCTTCCCCCACTACCTGAACTCCTAGAGGAATGCATCCATTCTCAACCAATAATTTACTTGCCAAATACCAACACGGCTTCAGGCCTCATGCTGCAACTGCCCTCCTCAGTTATACCAACACCATCAATTTACAAATGAAGGTAAAATAGGATCATCTGGCTTTCTCAATTTGTGGGTCAAGGGTGTAGCCTTGTGAGACTCCTAATGTGAGTAGAAGTAGAGGGGGGGTAGCCTTTGTCAGAGTTTCTCAACAAACTACTAACTACTCTCGCCAATCTTAATCACATCCCCCCTAGCCCTCCACTGGCTCCAAAGCTACCCAACAGGTCATAAACATCCATAAAATGTTTCCAGGATCTACCCTCCTCTACTTCTACTCACATTAGAAGTCTCACAAGGCTACACCCTTGATCCACTTCAGTTTAGTGGATTTATTATCAACTTCAGTATCGCCACATCCCTAGCACTCACAATCCAATATGCTGACATTGATACACTTCTATCACATCTACCATGCAACAGGTCATGTCCTAACCCAGGCTGAAATAAGCTAATCTTCACCACTTACCCCATACACCTAAGACTATTGACTTAGACAGCAGCAGCTCACAAGATTGCCCACCTATCCCTACTCCAGCCAACTACAATATCCTTCTCTATCCCATTATTTATCTCCCCTCCTTTTTGTCACCCCTATCCCATTCTCTCTAACTTTTACATATACAGCATAGATATTGCCAAAACAAAATAACGAGCCAACTCTACCTCTTGCCCCAAATAATTAACTTACACACTCTCCTAACTAACTGGCAATCAAAATTAAATGTATATTACATTTTACATTCCCTTATATTGTCCCTCATATAAACAGATAAACCAAACTTATTGTACATATTTCTAGCACCTGTGTACTAAAGCATTTCTCCCTGGGCCTCCACTGAAAGTGGGTTCTATCCCAGTCAGACTATCCAGTAAACAAATGTAAAATAAGTAAAGTAAAACTGGTATAACCAGAGCCCTTCACCCACAAATCCTCTTAGCACAACGCGTCACTACACAAAAGTAAAATAAAACTGGTACAACCACAGCCCCTCACCCTCCATCCTGTTACCACCAGAGCACGAACCTAAAATAAAACTGGTACAGCCACAACCTCACCCCCCCACCCTCTTAGCACAAAAACCCTACACAAAACCAAAATAAAACTGGTACAACCACAACCCTCCCATCCTCTTAGCACAAAAACTCTACACAAAACCAAAATAAAACTAGTGCAACCACAGCCCTCACCCCCAAACATCTTAGCACAAGAAATATGCACAAAAACAATCACCCCCCCCCACAAAAAATAAAGTTTAAACTAAACCCAAAAACTTACCTTTTATGCTTTCTACAGAAGGCTGCTTCCAATACTCTGCTCCCTCTTCATGACTGAAGGCTCACCTGCTCTGCTTGCCTTCCTCAGACCACTCAGTCCCTTTTAAATTGCCCTTAAAAGGACAGTTTGTCAGACCTTTTGAGAAGTTGCCCTTAGAAGGACAGTTGAAAAAAGGGTATAATCCAAAGACAATGACCGCTCCAAAGGCTTGAATCCACCGCTGATCCATTCCCGATGTAGTCCATACTCACGCTGGTCCAAACCTGGCTCGATCTCCGCACTCTGCTGTTGCTAAGGAACACTCCTCTGTTTAAAAACAAGAGAAGTGCTCCTTATTAGCTGCAGGTGCCTTTTTAAAGGCAGCTTGTGCAGGAAGTGATTTGCAAGGACCAATTAGGTCCTTGCTTCATCACTTCCTGCTTAAAAAAAAAAGAACTTAGTTCGCAGGCTGCTGCAGCCAATCAGATCCCTTTTTTCAGTGAGTGGACCTGATTGAGTGCAGCTTGCCAGCAAATCAAAAAAAAAAAAAAAAAACGGAAACACAGTTCCAATTTTCACTGTGACGGCAGGGTCCAGGTCAGGAACTATGCAGATGTACTCGAGGAGCCAAGCCGAAGAAGAGTAACAGTCGGAGCAACCCATGGCTGCTGAATGGGGGCCCTCATTCGTGGGGAGATAATTGGGGGCTCCCCGCGGCCGCGGGTTTCGTAGGTGCCTAACGCTGGCTATGCCTATACATAGTAAAAGCAGAAACCTATAATTCAAAGTGGAAAGGGATCATAATGAAACGGATGGAAACTGAAGAAACAAGGAAAGACTGGGATTCTGGATGCAGATTCTTAAGGAGAATAACAATAACCATACAGAATATTATATTCAGAAAGTATTCTAAGACCTAAGCCAACATGGGAATGGGGAAAGGAGATTCTGCCAATAGGGATGACTGCAATTAGGGATACAGACAACAGGCAAAAGGGGGCTGAAATTTATTGAAAAAAATTGGCAAAAGATCCAGGGTATTAGGAGGAAATAATTAGAAGGGAAGGTAACAGAACTGAAAGAGGCCAAGAATCTATTTGGACCAGAGGCTAGAGATTGCCTTCCCTATCAAGGACTGAGATCAGAGTATAGGTAAAGAAAAAGAAATATGGACATCCTAAGCAAAAGACCAGCACTGGTAGAATTTTTAGTAGAGTCTAGAAAAGAAGTTGCTGTTAAAAAAGGAATGATTAGTAGACTATACAAAATATTGCACGATAACTATAAGAATCAATCAGAGGAGGTTAGATCGGAATAGGAAGAGAGATTGGATAAGCAATTCACAAAGAAATAATGGACAATATATACTTGCCTCCCAAATATGCAATAAAGTCTAGAAGATTTAGGATTTTTGCTTGGAAGCATTTACATATGTATTTTTATACCCCAAGTAGACGCTAAAGAATGTTTTCCTCAGGTAGACAGCAAATGTTGAAGGTCTGAGAGTGTAATATGTTGGCATACTTTAAACATTCCCTGCAGACTGTTCCATCAGAGATACTGGGTGAGCAAATTGGTGTAGCTAAGGAAATGATTTTCTGAGCTATGATACAGAATCGGAACTGTGTAGACATAGTAAGGCCTTGCTGAGTCTAATTATCTTGGCTGCCAAAAAACAATTACTAGAAAATAGATATCAAAATCTAAACCAGCTTTAGTAGAAGTAGTGAATATAGTAACGCAGATAAAACAACTGGAATTGGGATCTTTAGAAAAGGGTAGGAGTAAATTACATAGAAAAAATGGGAATTGTAGGAACAATACATGCAGAGGAGAAACAAAGTTTAAAAGAAGGCAGGATTTGAATGAGCTATGTAATGCTTGACTGATAATGACTGGATAGATTATAAGTGATGTATAATGCTTACAACAAATTATGTCAACGAGGTTTGTTTTCATTTATATAAATGTATGATTGCCTATGTCATATGTGATATTTTAATAAAGATATTTCTTCTTTTAAAAAAAAGTATTACCCCATAAAACAAACAAACAAATAAACAAATGTGAAATTATGTAAAAAAATGTTCTGTCCCTCTTAATCCTTCTTAAAACAGACAATTGGTATGAAAAGGTGGTGGATTACATGTCATAAACAATGACAATATAGTTAAGAACCTGTTTTACTTCAGAAAATGCAAGTTACTCCGTGTTTTCTTATTCTATTAACTTCTTATATTAGTAATTACTAATATTTTTAAAAGTGTTCTTAATTATTTATGGATTTATTCCTGATTCTGAAGCCTAGAGGTTAAGAACTATTGTGGTTAGGGTGAATAAAGAAATGAGGGTCTAATTCTGACAATTTTATCCTTGGAAAGGGCAGCATCCCTTTATCGCATCAGTGATTGTTTTTATTAGGACACACCAACATATGCAGTAGCAAACACTGCTCCCTGTCCGACGTAGGTGGACCTTATAACATTAGACCTCTTATTTTTCAAGTAATAAATGTTTGTGTGAAAGAAATGAAGATGTAATTAAAAAAAAAAGCCTAACAATCATTGGGGGATAATGCCTTTCACATTCCCCAAAAGGAATGGGCAATTAAAAATATGTAACGCATGGAGTACAGGGGGGGTGGCAGCCCCTTGCTGGATGTGCAAGTCAGTAATTTCCATTAGTTTCCATTTTATAGTTTAACTTTCTTAAACATTTTCAAGAAGTAAAGAATTAGAATGGTGATAAAAGAGTTAAACACTTAACAGACACCCCCATGCCCACACCTCTGCAATTTACGACAGTGTATCCTAATATAATATAAACAGTCACCTTTGTATCTCCTTATATGCATTTTTCATAAATCACAGTAGAGATGTGAGTAATTACCTGCACCCCAGCCTGAAAAATAGCAGACAGCATTCACTTGTTATTTGAGAAAAATGAAAACTAAAACTATTAAACTTAGAATTAAAAGCAATAGTAATATATATAGTGCAACAGTTCAGATATCAATTCCTCTTCTATAAAAGTACTGAAGAAAAATTCAGGCAGACGTAGTCACATGAATGACTCATCTTTTATTTATGATAGGTATTTACAGCTTGATTATTTTCTTATGCATTTTATTTTTCTATTTTACTTTCAGTATACTTCTCCATTTGGATTATTTATGTTCATTTTTTTGTCTCCTAATTTATATGGCTTGTGCTGTTTTCCCCAGTGGTTAGGGCATGTGGTGACTTAACTTTTGTTAACATAGGCATGCATTCTTTTTGTATCACCAACAGAAAGAATGTATCTCACTGGTTCTGAGGTTCAGGGCTGACCTCGGTATTTTGCCTTTTTGTTGTGACTTGTCCATGTGGAGCTGTATGATAGCTCTTGTTTACATCACATTTTGCTTATATTGGCAGGCTAGCCTATCATGAGTTATTTTTTGTTTTGACTCACCACTATGCATGAGTTTTTCAACCACGATTTATAATTGTTTTTATTAAGCATATATTTAGTTTTCCACAGTGAAGCTGTTATTGAAAAGTTGATCTGATGAAGTCCATTTGGTGGATGAAAGCACTCCTTATCATACATAAGAGCTGAGTTATTCTGTTGATTAAGTTTGCTCAAGTTTTTCTTCAGTACTTTTATAGAAGTAGAATTAATATATTGAGTCTTGGGCTATTTATTATTGTTGCTTTTAATTCTAAGACTGAGTTTTGATTTTTCATTTTTCTCAAAGAACAAGGAAGTGAAGGTAGTCTGCTGTTTTCATGCTGGTGACAGCTATCTCCTTGCATAGCTGCTGTGGTTTATGTACTTGTTAGACCTGTGATTCACTCTTGGTATACACAGGGGTCTTGGATGTGAGACAAAGCCATTGGTGATCTATGACGTTTGATTCACATATGCATTTTTCATTATTGGCCTTACATTTAGTAACGTATGTATACTTGTTCTTGATGTGAAGGAATGAGTGCATTGTAACCACATTTGGCTAACCTCTATTGCCAGTTTAAGCTGTTACTTCAGAAAATATACATTGATACACAATCATAGTCCTTGCAACTGTGCAGATAAAATCTCTGCGTTGTACAAAGATGTAATGCATATGGATGCAGAACCTGTAGTTCTACTTACTTATTAACAAATCAAGTAATGATTAAAAATTGTTCTTGATGAAAAACATTACTTTCATACTAGTTTTTTCAGAAATGCACTTTGATGCACACTCTAAGTGAATCGAGAGGTATGAAGGAAACATAAAAGTGAAGTTAATCAGCAGCACAGTGGCAATACATGGAGGGTTAATGGGGGATGGCAACCCCCCCCCCCGTAACATTTATTCCTGTGCATTTTCTTAGTTAGATGTATTCTATTACTCTTCACTTGTTAACTGAAATGTGGGGATTGTCTTTAACTCATACTGTGCAAATAGCTAAGTAAATGAAAGGATTGTTTTTGCACAACTTGGGATTATTTTCTGAAAGCAGGCCATTGGATCACCAGCACAGTGATATTGCTGTGGGGAAAATAGCATGTTGGGGTGGGGGTCAGGAAGGCAGGAAATCTGTTTAATAGGAGGAAGGGGAGAGGGGTTCATGTAAAAGTAGATGGGTAGGTAGGGGAAGATGTTAAATGTCACAGGTAGCCAGGCAAGCCTTCTTTTTAATAGCAGAGCAGACAGAGCAGATCACCTGCCCTCCCTCCTAACCATCCTTGTGAAAGCAGGAAGAGTTGTTGATAGCATAAGGTTAGAATAGGTAGGTAGGTTGGTATTTACTGACCCATAAGAGTAGGTAGGTTCTTGTTGACCCATAGGGGTGACTGCAACAGAAGTTGGAAAGGAATTTCTGTTTTCTCCAACTGGGTTTTATAGGTTTTTGCATTCCCCCCATCAAGTGGAATGGAGGTGTTGCAGCCATGAAGGTAGAAGGATAGACTTGTAAGGATAAACTGCAGAGGAGTATGCTTGGCCTAAAAGGTACAGGCTCAGACAATTTGGTCCTTCTCTGGGTGGGCTATCCCATGGCAAAGTGGTCAGGCTGGGGACCGCAGCCAGGGGTCTCATGAGTGGCAGATTCTCTTCAGCCACTGGTATCTGGCTGAATGGTGACAGGGCACTGTTGGTGGTTGTTTGCAGATCCCTTCAGCCATTGTTGTTGGTTGAGCATTTACATGGATTCCATTGTTATTTTATGGCCTAGTTGACTTAACATCCTTTCAAGTTCTGTCCTTTGCACACATCTGAATATTCGTGAATGGCACTGCTTTGGTTTGATTGGCATTACCTTTTTTATCTGGCACTGATTTGATATATAATTCAATTGATTAAAAAAAATATATATATATATATATATATATATATATATATATATATATATATGGTTACAGCCATTTCTTTCAAACAAGTGTGTGGTGTGATATTTGTTAAATTATTTCCATGCTTATTTTCATCCAAAGACAATGTGCAGGAGCAGAGTGAATAGCACAATTGTGTAAGTTGCTCTTACCCATAACAGTAGATGTTCAAATTTCTCACTGCTACAATAGCCTTTAGGCTATATTGGCTGTTTCCCTGCCTAGGAAACAGCAACTGGCCAGCTGCATAAAGCTGTGGCTCCTGCCCACACTGCTAACTGGCTAGCCCCAAGGAGGGAAATCAGTAGTCAAAGTGAAAATTTCTACAGTAGTTTCTTGCCCATACAGAAAGAGAAGAGCCTAACAATCCTGAACCAAAAAAAAAAATAATAACAAACATATAAAGTAGAAAGACCTTTAACACTATTTTATATTCCCAACTACAATTATATACAAGAGAATAGGGGTGGATGGATGGATGGTGGGTGCAGCTACTGGAGCGGTAAGGAATTCAAACATCTACTGTTATGGGTAAGTGCAACTTACACAAGTGTACTATGTTCATCCTTCTGACTGCTGCAGTAGCCTTTAGGCTTTATGGGTTGAATATCAAAGCCTATCGCACCTGGGAGGAAGAAGTATATGAATTCAGGAGCCCATGGAGAATGGTCCTTGCAAAGCTAGCCCTGGATCTTGAAAAGGAATCCAGTTTGTAATCCTTTGTAAAAGTATGTATGGAGTCCAATCTATTCCAGTATGCCACTGAAGAAGACAAGGCTCAAGTAGAAAGTGCCTTGATACTGCTTGGAATGGATTTGCCATGGTGGGAAAAACAAAAAGCAGTAGCTGAGGACAACCACCTGGAAACTGTCTGTTTAGACAAAGGCTGTCTCTTGATAAGAAATAGCTGATCAGCTTTTCTAAAAGGTTTAGCTCTGTCAAGACAGTACCTGAGCTGCCTATACATGTCCAGAGTAGGAAAAGTCCATTCTCCCTAGTTTTTAGGTTCTGAGTAGAAAACTGGGAGAGTGACGGCTTGATTCAAAGTAAACTCTGAAACCACTTTGAGCATAAAACAGGGATTTGTTCTTAATGTGACTCTATCTCTGTGGAAAATGAAGTAAGGTTCACCCATCCTGAGAGCTTGCAACTTGGAAACTCTTCTTGCAGATGTCAGGGCAGTAATGGTACAGTTTTTCAAGTCAAGAACCTTAAATCAGCTTGATATGGATGTTCAAAAGATGAGATAGTTAACTTCTCCAGCACAAAGTTCAAATCTGTAGGAATAACCTGTTTATGAGGAGCTCTCAGATGTAAAACTCCTTCTAGAAACTGTTTTACCACAAACAGAAAAAAAAAGAGGAGGAATTATGGCAGACATGCTGAAATGGCCACAGAATGAAACTTTATAGAGGAATAATAGAGGCCAGAAGAATATAACTCACAAATATTTGATTACCGGTGGTAAAAAATCCCTGATGGGCCCCTATTTAATTGTCAGGCATCAACTAGAAAAAGCATTTCCACTTACCAGTATATGATTTTCTAGTAAGCAGGCTTTCTTGTCTCATTTAGTACCTGCTGGATGTCATCTTTAAATGAGCATCTAAAGGATTAGAATTGAATCAATCAGTCAATCATTTGAAGTTGATTGAGGTTTGGGTGTATATATCTTCCCATGTCTTGTGTGAGTAAATCCAGTCTGTGAAGAAGCGTATGGTAATTGCCCTCAGCCAATTCCATAAGAAGGGAGAAAGAATAGTTGTGTAAAATCTTACCATAACCATAGATGTCCTTCTCTTCCATGTTGCAGTATTCTTGGTGTGGGATTTCCTGCCTTCAGGCGACCTGTATGTCAGCTCCTATACAAAAGGTTCAGCTTGGCTGTTGCAGCTGCGTGGGACGTCATACGTAGGGCCATAAACCAGGGACCTTATGTGTGACGTCTGCACGCACAATCCTCAGAACTTGAAGCTTAGCATGCAAGGTAGATGGCCCAACCGGTTAGGCTGCCAAAGGTGACATGAATAAGGCTCTAGGTCTCTTCTGTAATGGAGAGAGGCATCATGGATCAGTTAGACTGGTAGAGTCTGTGAGGGGGAATTGTGGGTGGGAAGGAATACTGCAACATGGAAGAGAAGGACATCTATGGTTATGGTAAGATTTTACACAACTATTCTATGTCCTTCTATTCCTATGTTGCAGTATTCTTGGTGTGGAAGAGTACCACAGCTTAGTGTGATGAGAGGGTGGCGGATGCAGAACATGATTCTACAAAGCCTTGTAGGATTGCCCTGGCAAATCCTGCATGTGCTTTGGAGAGTTGGTCCAGTTTGTAAAGTTTGGTGAAAGTGTGTATAGTGGACCATGTAGCTGTTTCCATAATGGAAGCTGTGTCCATGCCTTTTTGGAAGTGGCCACTGCTCTTGTGGAATGTGTCTTAACCCCCAACTGGAGGAGTTTTTCCATGGTGTGAGTAGCAGAAACCGATTGCCTTTCTAATCCAGGATGCAATGGCCTGTTTGCTGACTGTCTTGCCCAATGCCCTGGGGTGGAAAGATACAAAGAGCTGTTTGGATTTCCTAATGTCTCTAGTCTTGTCCAGGTAAAATCTCAGTTGCCTGTGGACATCTAGGGAGTGGAGTATACTCTCTCTTTGGTTAGTGGGAGAGGGGAAGAAATTGGGTAGGTGAACGGATTGATTTAGAGACAAGTCATTGACTACCTTGGGCATGAAGGAAGGGTTAGTTCTCAGTGTGACCCTGTCCCTATGAAAAATGATGTAAGGTGAACATGCCATTAAGGCTTGTAGCTCAGAAACCCTTCTGGCAGAGGTAATAGCCACTAACAGTACTGTTTTCCAAGTACAAAACTGTAGAGAGGCTGTATTAGCCGGTTTGAAGGGGAGCTGGGTGAGTTTTTCCAGGATGAAGTTCAGGTCCCATTGTGGAGGGATAGGCTTCTTAGGTGGTCTGATGTGTAAGACCCCTTTAAGGAAGAGTTTCACATGTAGCCTGTCTAACAAGGGAGGATCTAGAGGTAAGCAGGCTGATAATGCGGAGAGGTGCACTTTCACTGATGAATAGGAAAGTCCACCCTTTATAAGTCGACACATATCAGCCTCGTAAGGGTCCCTTTCCTGTCCCAGACACCACTGATTGAATCTTTCCCATTTAGCAAGGTATGATTTTCTAGTAGTGGGTTTCCTGACCTCCCTCAGGACTGATAGCACATCTTCTGAATAGTGGTGTCTGAATGGGGTTAGTAATTTATCAAACATAGTCAGGGATAGCATTTGCAAGTGTGGATGTAGATGTGTGGTTGTTCCTTTGTCTTGTGTCAGAAGGTCCACATTGTGGGGTAACTTGTGGTGATTGCCCTTGGCTAAGTTGTATAGAAGGGGGAACCAGTGCTGCCTTGGCCAGTAGGGAGTCACTAGCAAGATTTTGGTTTGTCCTTCCTGATTTTCAGAAGAACTTTCTGAATCAGAGGGAAAGAGGGGAAGGAAATTCCCCTCCCGGGTGAAACTGAAGGCGTCTACTCTCCAGGCTTTGGGGGAGTAAGTCTTTGTGCAGAAAGTCTGCAGTTGCCTGTTCTGGGGGGAGGCAAACAGGTCTAGTTGTGGAATGCCCCACCGGTGGACTATGTCTAGGAAGACTGTCCTGTCCAGCATCCATTTGTGTTGTGGGGAGGATGTTCTGCTCAGGAGGTCTGTTTGCTTGTTGTCTTGTGAAGGGATGTAGCTGGCTTGCAGGGATAGGTTGTGCTGGGATGCTAGGTCCCAAATTAGTAGGGCTAGCCTGTACAATTGGTATGCCTTGGTACCTCCCTGTTTGTTGATGTACCACATTACAGTGGTATTGTCCATCACTATCAGAAGAGGACCTGGTAGCAGTAGGGGTAGGAAGGTCTGAAGAGCTAAAAGAACTGCTTTCATCTCCTTTACATTAATGTGTTTGGTTTTCCTGGGAGGTTGCCACTGGGCTTGGACTCTGCAAGATGGCTCCCCAACCTGAGTCTGAGGCATCTGTATGCAATATTTGTGTGGGTTGAGGGGGGCTGCAGTGGAAGCCCCTGGTTTAGTTGTACTTGTTGGATCCACCAAATGATTTCCTTCTTTAAACAGGGAAGGATGGGGATAACTTGTTCCAAGTGACTTTGGTGTTGTGACCAGATATTTTTGAGGTACCATTGCAGTTTTCTCATATGCATTCTGGCCAATGGTAGTATGGGAATGGTTGCTGCCATCAATCCCAGGAGTCGAATGAATTGCCTTGCAGTGACTGTCTGGGAGAACAAGACTTCCTAAAAGTAGTCAGTTAGAGATAGAACCTTGTCCTGTGGGAGAAATGCTTTCATTTGTTCTGTGTTGATTCTGCAACCTAGGAATATCTTGTCCTTGTCTGGGTTCAGGGAGGACTTCTTGAGGTTTGGGTGAACCCTAGACTTTGTAGTAGGGACATAGTGAAGTGTAGCTGTCTTAAGAGGGAATCTTCTGACTGTGCTAGTATAAGGATGTCATCCAGATATAGGTAAATCTGGATTCCTTGGGTCCTGCAGAAGGCAATGGCTGGAGCTAGGCACTTTGTAAACACTCTTGGGGCAGTGGCTAAGCCAAAGGGCAAGGCTGTAAATTGGAAGTGCAAGGACGGGCCAGAGAAATGCAGGAAACATCTGTGTGAGGCCCTGATGGGAATGTGCAGGTAAGTTTATTTTAGGTCCAAGGTGACCATGAAAGCATTTGAGGGTATGAGGAGTAAGAGAGTGGGAAGAGACAACATTTTGAAGGATGGTACCTGCAGGTAAAGGTTTAGGAAGGAGATCTCCAAAATGGGTCTCCAGGGACTGTCCTTTCGAGGGATCAGGAACAGGCGGATGTAGAATCCGTTTCCTACTTGTCCTGTGGGTACAGGCTTTATAGTGCCTTGTTGTTGCAGATCTGACAGAATTTGTGGAAGGAGATGGCATTGTTTTTTTGGGGGGGAAATGGAATGCCTTTCCAGGGGCGAATTTGTTTCCAAGATAGAAAGTATACTTTTTGAATAATGGTTAATATCCATTGGTCTGTGGTGATTTTCTGCCAAAAGGGGAAGCAGTGGATAAGGCGAGCTGAGAGGGGCAGATGAGCAAGGCAGTCACACATTATTGGGACCTCCCCATCCTGAAAGGGCTGTCTAGGCTGAGGAGGTGGGCCAGTGGGCCTGGATGAGGAATGTCCTCTAGTTCCTCTTCTGGGTCTGGAGGAGGAGGTAGCAGAATGTGGATTATGCCTTACAAAGGTAATCTTAGCTAGGTAGTTCCTATAAAATTTGGGTATAGGGGATACCAGCAGATGTTTAATATCCTGTACATCTTGGCTTTTTGCAGATTCTTAAATAGGTCTGCAGATTACTTTACAAAAAGGAAGTTGTGATCCAGGGGAGCGTCCAGGATTTTGGACTTGAAGTCCTCTGGCAGATTCTGTAGTCTAAGCCAGGAATATCTCCTAAGGACAGATGCTGATGCTGCAGAGCGAGCAGAAGCTTCTGCAGCATCGTAGCTGCATCTTATGGAGTGTCTAGCCACTTGTAGTGCTAAGAACAATTTGGAAGAGATATCCGTTTTAATGGGACTGTCAGGAACTGAAACCAGCATAGAGGTGGCTTGGGATACCAAGTCTGGGGCATACTTGGTCATGTGTGTTTGATAGTTAATGGCTGTGAAGGACAAAGTGGAGGAAGTGTACACCTTCTTGCCTATCCTATCCATGGATTTGCTATCTTTATCCGTGGGCAATAGGGAGGCAGAAGGTAGCAACCTAGACTGTTTATCAGGTGCAGTGGCAATCACTGCTGGGTCTGCTAAGGGTGGCTTTATGATGAATCTTTGTTCCTCTGGCACCTTGTAGAAGTGGTCTGAGCACTTAGGTGCAGGACGCTGTGAGTCAGGAGTTCTAGAGGCTGCAGTAAAAGCATCCAAGTATGCAAGAAGGACAGGAGGTACAGCTGAAGGGGAGGGGGACTCCACTTGCAGCAGTTCAAAGTATCCTTTTTGGGTTTCTGTCATTTGGGAAGTATCCCATTTGAAATAGTCTTTCATTTTGGTGATGGTTTTATCAATTGTAATGTCTTCAGGTGGAGAATTCCCTTCCATAGAATCCTCATCAGGAGAGTAATATTCCTTGGGAGAAGCAGTCTGGGATGCATAAGAGATGGAGTCATCCGAGGAAGAGTAGGTAGAGTCATGTTCTTCTTCTTCCTCAAGGAGGGGAGCCATGGGAATAGAAGAAGCAGAGGTAGACCTAGGGTTTACCAGAGGCAATGTAGTTGTGGGTGAAGCAGAAGGCCTAAGGCCCATAAATGCCTGCATAAGAGAGGAGGTGAAAACCTCCCAGTCTGGAGGGGCTTCAGAAGCAGGCTTAATATGTTTTGTTTTCTGCTTCTTTTTAGTTGGAGTCGGCCTAGAGCTGGGTTTGACAGCAGCTGTATCCGAGGTCTGGATCCCGGTCAAAGGAACCCCCAAATCTAATTCCCCCTCGACATTGACAGGCGTCAGTGTCTGAGAAAGCTCCTTGGATGTGCCGGACATTAACTGTGCAGCAGCCTCCACGAGGGAGGTCGATGGAGCTGACAGATCCGCCGAACGCTCAACTCCTACATTGGTAGTTGGCGGGGCATCCGGGTGTGAAGCGGCAGGTGATGAAGGCCTAGGCAACTTGGACTTCTTATGCAGAGGTTCTTGGGGTGGCCTCCGAGGTGGGATTCATCCTGAGAGCCAGCCATTTGAGGCATTGTTTTTTTAAATAAAGGTTTAAAGCTGCCAGACGGCTACGTAAGGTCTTAGGCACAAAAAATATACAAATGGGACAGGCATTATGGTCATGTTCCCGGCCTAAGCAGAAAACGCATTTGTCATGGGCACCAGCATTGGCACTTTCCCTTTTTACCTGACATCAGCTGAAAGCTACAACAACCAAGCCTAAGCAATGCGAAACATCGGTAGAATATTAGAAATGCAAAAACCCAATGGTTACTTATCTATAGTCGATCTGACATCTGGAGAGCGATTGTACGATGCGAAGTCATCTGCGGCTGAAAAGTTCTGAGGATTGTGCATGCAGACGTCACACAAGGTCCCTGGTTTATGGCCCTACGTGTGACGTCCCACACAGCTACAACCGCCAAGCTGAAGCTTTTGTATAGGAGCCGACGTATGGGTCGCCTGAAGGCAGGATATCCCACACCAAGAATACTGCAACATAGGAATAGAAAGACATCTAATGTTGCCTGGACCCAAAGGGAGTCACCACAACACAATGATTTTTGGAAAATGCAGAATCTTCAGAATTACCCTGGATATCAGTGGAAAGTATGGAAAAGCATAAAGGAACTTTCAATTCCAAGGGAATAAAAATGCATCTGTTTTCCAAGCTTGCTTGCAAGGAGCCTTGCAGCAAAATGTGTTTCATTGTCTATTCTGAAAGGAGGCAAACAGATCTATTTAAGGTGTCGCCCCCCCCCCCCCCAGAAATGGATTAGTTCCTGGAAGACTGCCTTTTACAAATTCCATTTTTGAGGGTCTGTTTTGCTCCTGTTCAGCTTGTCTGCTACTATAGTCTGCTCTGACAGAATGTAAGGTGCTTGGAGGGTTAAGGAATGCTGAAGAGCTAACTCCCAAAACATCATAGCTAGCCTGCATAGGGGGTAGAAACTTCTACCGCCTTGTTGTTTATGTACCACTTAACTGTGGTATTGTCTGTAACCACTTGAAAAGGTCCTGGTGACCATAGGTGATGGAGAGACTACAAGGCATAGATCGCAGCCAACATCTCCTCTATATTGACGTGCTTTGGTCTGTCTGAATGAATCCACATGCATTGCACCTTTACCCCCAAGCAAAATCTGAAACGTGTGATGTGATATTGGTTTGGGATCTGTGGAGAGAACAGGTGACCTGGGTTCAACTGAATTTGTCACCATCAATGCAATTCCATCTTTAGAAAGCCCCAAACTGGAATTTGATGTTTCAGAGGATGTAAATACTAGGTCCATATGTTTTTAAGAAACCATTGCATCTTTCTCATGGGCAGTCTGGGTAGAGGAGTCATGAAAATCATGAACACTAGGATCCTGAGAAATTGTCTTGCAAAAGTCTGAGATTGATTAGAGAATCTCAGGAGAGATTCCATATGAACATCTACCCTATCTTGTGTCAAAAAGACCTAAGTGTATCTAAAAGGCAGCTGAGAAACACAGTCCTGTGAGCCAGAGTCAGTAAGGATTTTGCAACATTTATCTGGAAGCCCAGATTGGTCAAAAGAGACATATGCCATGTTAATGACTCTTGGTATCTAAAGATTCAGCAAAGGTAAGTAAGTTGTCTAAATAAGAAAAATGTGAATGCCATTTAGTCTGAATAAGCTATGATTGGAGCTAGGCATTGCTTGAATACCTTTGAAGCTGCAAATAATCCAAAGGGTAACACAGAGAACTGATAATGTGACCCAGAAACAGAGAACATTAGAAAGTCTAAGGATGCTATGGGAATGTGGTAATAAGCATCTTTTAAATCTAGTGTTACCATGTAATGCATGGGAGAAATGAGAGGTAACAGGTTCTGTAATGTCAACATTTTGAATTTTGGTACTTTAACAAACAGGTTTAGAAATGAAAGAGCTTGTACTGTTCTCCCAAGAGTACTCTTTCTCTGGTACCAGAAACATTCTGGAATAGAAGTTGAAAAATGATATGCTGCCTTCTGTTGGTTTCTTGCGTTACTTGGATTTGCATGCATACATACCACAGTATATTAACTTGACCAACTACTGTTATTACTGTATTGTACTAAGTACAATGAATACAGCGAGATAAACTGCTTCAGTTAATAAGCTTTTACTATTACATTCTTCTTTTGGCTCTACAAGCATGCTATACAGATGCTGTCAGCTCTCTATGGCAAATTCCCAAAGCTTGTTTATACACACTCATATTTCTACAAAAGTCTGATGTTTTTTCCCAAAGTCTGATGTATAACAGTTCTTTCTTTGTATAACATTTTTCCTTTGTTCCCTTGTTCTTGGTTCTTTGTAGTTTGATGATCCATGGAAAGACTTCTGAAAACTCAATGGTCCTACGTTATCTTACTGATGTTCCTCATCTTGTTGACGTCTTCTGGCCATAGCTATTTTTACAAAGTTTGTTTCTCAATAACATACTCATTTTTCTGCGTGGATGCCAAAATCTAATTAAGCTCTTTTTGCCAGCACACTTGTTCAGCATTTTATACTATTTCTAAATTAACCCTTTATATTTCATGTTGCTCCATATTATTCTTGCAGCTTTTTTTCCAAGCTAATAATCATGCTAACAGTTTAAATGGAGACAGAATACTATTTTTCTTACAGTTTCCCCTTATATATTTTGAGGAATGGACTAAACTTCAGTTAAAGAAAAGACTGCGTTTCTTCAGCATTGCTATTTACAGTATTTACTATTTTTTTATGCTTACTATCATGACTTGTTGAGTTATTGCAACTCTTCTTAACTTGCAGCATATAAAACAATTCCAAGCTGTCATTATTATGACCCCTAAAACTATCAACACAGGATGTATTAATCAATTTAGCAATTTGGTCCCAGATGATGACCATCCTGTGAATATGTCCCACCAATTATGGACAGTGTCAGCTTCTGCTTTTGTCTTTTATTATTAACGCTGGGTTATTTGAAACCACACATACAAACTGTGGTGCCACTTTAACAAACATTTTGAAATTTGAAGGCAATATAGTCCATTTACACAACATTTTGTTTAATTTACAAATTTAGATACATTAGTACTAAATTGTAATCTACCCGCGGTGGTGGTGCTGCAATAGCGTTGTCGCCTCACAGTAAGATGCTTTCCGGTTCGATTCTCAGCTAGAGCATCTTCTGCATGGAGACATGCGTGAATGGGCATACCTTCTTTGAAGGTTGTGCGTCAGGCCTGGCAAGCTGGTACGTAAAAATCAACTGCCAAGCATTAGCGGACTGGAGTTCTACTGTGGCGACCCCTAACCAGGAAAAGCCAAAAGACACAAACAAACAAGTACTAAATTGTAATCTGTCAAAGATACTTGTAATGACTTACTAAATAGTAGGATTCCATTGTACTTGTAAATGCACAATCTGTGAGATATCTTGCCCTACTAGTTTTCATACTAAGCTCTTTTAAATCTGCATTTGGTATCTTTAAAACTTGGAAATGTAATATTGAATTGCAATATTGTTTTTTTGGTATTATTGTCCTGTACAAGTGGATGGTATTTTTACCATTTTATCAGTATGAAGTACTGGACTGTTACCCAAAATGGTAAGTATTTTAACCCACCCATGGTCATTTTTTTGTATTACTGTGTTCTTTATACAAATAAACAGAGAATTGGTAGAAATCATACCCTTTTCTTCCCCTGTTGAGTTTATTCTTATTTTTATGTTATTGTCTACACATTGTGACATTTTTGCATGATGTCTTCCCTTGTCAGAACTGTTACATTCATCAAAGACACTATTCATAAACATTGGAATATTCTTTTGGCAAATGACAACTTACGACCAATTTAGGGACGGGATGTCAATTTTCATTTAGGAAAGGCAAAACGTTGGGTTCCCACTTTTCCCACTTTAAGTATACCAGCAGTGGGGGTGCTATATACCAACAACTCACCCTGTCCGGGGAAACTCTTTTTGGCACCTTCCCTTGTGGACATTGTTCTTCATGCCATTATGTAAGCAAACCGAAACAATTTACTAGTAAAAACACCAGTAAAGTGTAGGACATCAAATTCTTTGGGAATTGTGAAACTGACTGGATTGTTTATTTGGCTACCTGCAAATGTTCAGCCTTTTATGTTGGTCAGACATCTGGTCCACTAAGAATACATATGTCTGAACATTGTAGCAACATACGTAATAAACGTGAAATAAATGCCCTATATAGGCACTGCCTGACGCATACGAATGCAAAATTTCATTTTATGATCATTGACAGAATTGCTGGTAATTGGAATAATATGCAGGGATGGCATAGTATCCTGAATAGGAAAGAAACATTTTGGATTATAAAGCTGGGGGGGGGCTTTTCCCACCTGGACTAAATGACCATTTATAGTGCTGTACTTTTTTCTGCATTTATTTTTTGTAATGATTTGTAGTTCTACTTTATGTATTGAATTACAGTTATTATTTGTGCTTAACTGAAGGAAGTGTTGCTTTTAATTTGTGTTGTGGGGAGGGCTGCACTTCCCATTGGTAGATGGGACTATTTATGTAAGAATGAGTGTTCACTGTTCAAAGGTATTCCACTGATGAAGGCTATCTTGCCGAAACTGGTATGGACAATAAAATTACTTTAGCCATTTTTATGGCATGATTTGATTCCATTTGCTGTGTTTTTTGCCTTTTTGGTTTCACCCACATGCTGGCCATTAGTTACTGTTTAAATGTTATCCTCCCAAAGGTACATGCTGTATGCTTTTTACAACTGAAATTGTCATGTTCTGTTTTGTGTAGCATTTTTTAACTAAGTTTTATTTGTGAAATATTGTAATTCCTCTGTTTTGATGTTCAGAATGATGCAAATGAAATGCAGATGCCTGTGTTGAATGATGCCTGCCTTGTCTCGCAACTGCATTTTTATCTATAGTCCTTGAAGCATGTTCCAGACACTGAACATTCAGCTTGTCTCAAGCTGTACCCAACTTTGTTACACTGCATGAATAAATGCTGCTCTCTTTTAATATATGTATGCTAGTAAACATAAATACATGTATTTAACTAACTATATTATTTGTACATATATTATAGTAACAGGTGTATTTGCATCTAACTAGCAAATAGATGTGCACATGCATTTATAGATTATTAAACATACCTATCACTGTATAAATTCCCTCTGTTTTATTTTAAATACAAAACTGTCTACATTAGTATGTACTTTTTAGTCAAGTTATATTGCTGTTAACTAGAAACACACTGGGAAACAAAACCTTTAGTTTTCATTTGATACAGCAAGTTTTAACAGTTTTATATTGTCAACACAATGATGACAACCATTACTATTAAAACTGGATGAATCTGAATATGAGTCTATACAGTGATGGCTCTATACAGTAATTAATTAACAATGCTTGAGGATTTTATTGCAAAGGCATTGCAGTCTTGTTTTTTGAAAAAAAAAAACATGTCACAAATGTCAAACTTTGGCTTGTTACTATACATTGTGAACAGTTTAACACTTGAATGCAGAATTGTCTATTTACATAGATAAACCATTTACTATATACTGTACAGAATGCACTTGCTTGTACAGATTGTTTTTGCATTTGTATATACATGGCTGTAATGTACACTCAGTCCAGTTTCTAAACCTAGCATTAAACTGAAGCCTGCTAATTACATTACTTGAAACATTAAAATACATTTTTGGTATTAACACTTTGTACCTTTATTTGAGTCCTTTTTGCAGTATTGTTTACACAGTTAGTGTAAAATTGAAAGCATGCCCTTCCCCCTGTAGTATGCATTATTTTATTGCAGTATTGTTTATTTGCTTTATGCTGTGAGAATTGAATGTATGCTTATCCTTTGGCTGTTTCTTAGACTGTGACACTTTGGTCTTACAGATTTGCTTTATTAGGTTACTAACTTGTGGACCATTGCCTGATTTGATCATTTTTTTTGGCCACTTCCGAAAATATTTTTTTATAAAGCGTTTGCTGTTGCCTATACTGTCAAAGTTGTAGTAGGAATTGCTTTTACCCATTTTGAAAAAAAAAATACTGTTACTAGTAGCTATTTGTACCCTCCCTTTTTGTAAAGGGACCTGCATAATTTATTTTAACTGCATACCATAGCCCATGTACTGACTGTACTCAGTGTAGTATTTACTTGTAAACAGATTATTAATGACATGTATGCACAATTGTGACGTCTTATTACAACTACCAAACAGGAGTTTTGTAGACATTTGTGCTTTTTGCTTAATGCTGTATGTGAATACTTAACAGTTATGTTTTAGAAAAACATAAGCCATTTGGCCTGGCAACCAGTCTTGTTTCTTTGACTTTATAAATGTCAGTACCAGTAACATTTTATGTTATGCAACATTCCTTGTAACTACCCATTCGAGCCTGGAAAGATTTGAGCTCAGATTACTTACTTTTTTTTCTAACTCCTTTAGCACTTATTCCAGATGCTTAACCCATAACTCTAGCACTTACTCGTACCTTCATTCATTCATTAATATACTTGCAACTTGAAATAAACATTTGTAATTTGCCTAAGTATGCATAATATTGCTTTTGAATACTGTTTTTTTGCTGGAGTCTCTGCTATTTCTGATGCTATTATACAATTACAAAATATTTTAAGAAACAAGAGAGATATTGGCTTAACTGACACATGCTTAAAACAGATATATTTACATGATTTACATTTGCTATTTGCCTTTTGCTACACTTTAGGTGAAAAGAAAATACATGCATGTCAGTCTTGTGACGTCATGTCTTTGCTGCATTTAACTACTCTCATTTGATATTTGACTTCTATGCCCTAGAACTGTTTTATTTGAAATGGTTTTAAAATCACCATTTAAGTGCCTTGCTTTAACTGAATAAAAGTTTGTGCTGTATACGCTTAACCATTTTTTAAACATAGAATAGTACGTAATAAATTATATTTTATCAGCGTAAACTGCTGTTGCTTTAACTCTTTACTAACCAGATTCTTTTTGTCTTGTGATTTTGCACGGGCTGTCTTATATTTGTCAGTATTCTGTTCTGCTGACTTTAAAGCTCTTATGCACTTCTGAAGAAGTGTTTGCGTATGTTGTCTGCAATTTTTGAACTCACTCTGTCTCTTAGAAGTTTATTAAATCTTTTTGTCAGTTTACCATGAACCTTGTCTCTGTTCTTATCTGTTTTGTAATGTGCAGTGGTTTTATGCCACTTTTGTCTAGCAAGATGTGCAGAAGATTCTGTAAATAACTGACATGACTGATATTGTAACTCTGAAATTAACATTTTACATGTGGTGACAGGACATAATGCATCTGATTGTTTACCATTACTTTTATGACATTGCACACACAAAGCAGTTTCATATGACTTTGACAATAAACGTTTACCGTCATACCAGTGATGTTGCTGTTTAAGATACCAGTCAAACATAATGCATTTACATAAAGCATGGACATCAACTTTACCTAGTAAAGTACTACATGTGCTACAGTTATGTTTATACCAATCTTTAAATCCTGACTACACGTGCTGGACTGTCATTACGGTCTACCTGAAAAGTAGTCTTATACTTTACACTTCTGTCTTTTATGGCATTCATGCTGTAGAATGAGAAACAAAAAGAGAATTACCAGTTTCTGTGTGGAAGGTGGCCAAATCTTCTGTTGAGAAAACGTGGCAAGTCTCTCGTTGATTCTCCCAAAAGCTGGTCAGACGCAGCTGGCAGATTTAGCAACTTGAATGTACAGGAACTGTGGAACTTGCAAAGATGCACTGTTTTGCTACTGGATACTGTGCATAAGAAGGAGGGAAACATTTGCACATCAACTGGATGTATTAACTGAATAAAATGAAAGTAAAAAAGAAGGTGTAGTTGTCAGAAGAAGAAACCATTCGGTCCGTCAACTGTGGCTTGCTATTGAAAAATTATATGCTACCTTCTGTTGGTTTGTTGCTGTTACTTGCTTTTGCATGCAAACATACCACAGTATATTAATTATTTGTTGTGACCAGCTACTCTTCTAAGTACAATAAATACACCGAGACAAACTGCTTCAGTTAATATACTTTTACTATTACATTCTTCTTTTGGATCTACAAGCATGCTATACAGATGCTGTCAGCTTTCTATGGCAAATTCTCAAAGCTTGTTTATACACACTCATATTTCTACAAAAGTCTGATGTTTTTTCCCAAAGTCTGATGTATAACAGTTCTTTCTTTGTATAACAGTTTTCCTTTGTTCCCTTGTCCTTGGTTCTTTGTAGTCTGATGATCCATGGAAATTCTTCTAAAAACTCAATGTTCCAATGTTGTCTTACTGTTGTTCCTCCTTATCTTGTTGATGTCTTCTGGCCATAGCTATTTTTACAAAGTTTGTTTTTCAATAACATACTCCTTTTTCTGCATGGATGCCAAAATCTAATTAAGCTCTTTTTGCCAGCACACTTCATTTATTTATTTTATTTATTTATCTATTTACATTTGTTGACCGGGAGTGTCCGACTGGACGTAGGTCCATTTAAAGTGGAGGCCCGGGGAGTAAAGCTCCACAGTTAAAATAAACAGGCAGTAGTTACATTGGATTACATAGTGATTAACAATTTAACATAGCAATTAATTACAAACATATTTACAGATGAAGAACATAGTACATCAGTAGACAACTAGAATCTTTATCTGCAAAGTACATAACAGACATTAACAAATGTTACAATAAAAAATTCCTGCTGTATAAAAAGTATTAGGCTTATGAGCATCTGAGCTTGCTATAATCAAGGTAGTTAGTGAGGTGGAAAGAAAGGTAGTGGTTGGATGGGGTGGGTGATATTAGAGTGGGAGTTGCAAGAGCATAGCCAGAATGTTTTTAGGTGCGCTTTTAGTAAAGTTTTGAAGTGGGTGCATGATGGTACGAAGGTAATTGTGGGTGGGAGGGAGTTCCATAATTTGGCTATGGTGCAAGAGAATAGTGCTTCACCAGCAGAGTTATTGGCTTTAGTGATCTGCAAGTGATTTTTGTTGCTGGCTCTTAGTGGTCTGGTGGTGCGATAGGGTTGGAGTAGATTCTGGTGGGATGGGACATTTAGTGGATGGTTTACTAGTTTGTGGGCGAGTGATAGTTGATACCATTGAAGGAGGTGAGGGAGTTCAAGCCAGCCCAGTTCAGCAAGTGAGAGACAGTGGTGACTACGGTAGGATGCCCCTGTGGCGAATTTGGCGATTTTATTGTAGCAGGTCTCTAGATTGTTTAGATTGCATTGCCTTAGGTTGGTATATATTGGAGAGGCATAAAGTAGGGTGGAGATAAGGTGGGAATTTGCTATTGAAATCTTTGCTGCTTTGGTGAGAAGTTGCTTATTTCTGTATAACGCTCCTAGTTTTTTTGTGGACTTTCTTTATGGTCATGGATATGTGAATGTCAAATTTTAGTTTATTGTATATTTCCACTCCTAGCAATTTGGTGTGTTCAGTTGGGTATATAGTGTTGTCTTTTGCCTTGATGTTAAAGTGAGAGTTGTTTTGAGTATGTTTGGTGGGTTGGAAGATGAGTAGTTTAGTTTTGTTTGGGTTGACTATTAATTGGGCATCGGATAACCAAGTTTCAATAGAGAAAAAGGCTTCCTGTGTGACTTTTTGCAGTTTGGGTAGAGACTGGGCTGAGCAGATGATGGTTGAGTCATCTGTGTATTGTATGAGTGTGCTATGCTTGGTGGCAGAGGCTAGATTATTGGTGAAAACAGAGAAGAGTAGGGGTCCAAGGATGGATCCTTGGGGAACCCCTATGGAGACAGGTAGTTGGGAAGATATGTCATTCTGCCATACAATGGATTGTTGGCAGTCAGACAGGTAACTCTGAAACCAGTTGGTGACTGATTGAGAGAAAGATAGGTTATTGAGGACAGAGATGAGTTGTGTGGGACCATGTCAAATGCTTTAGATAGGTCTAGGAAAGTAGCAGAGGAGAGATAGCTATTGTTTTTATGCTGAAGGATAGTGTTAGTAAAGAAGAGTAAGGCAGTTGTGGTGCTATGGTTTGATCAGAAACCATGCTGAGTATTGCAAAGGAGGTTGTTGGTAAGGAGGTAGTCTGAGACCTGAGAATGTATGCATCTCTCTGGTATTTTGGAGAGTGGAGAGAGAATACCTATGGTGCGGTAATTGGTTAGTTCTGTGGAGGGGCCACCTTTGTAATTATATGCGATACTTTCCACAGTGTGGGAACGTAACTTTCTGACAGAGATCGTTTAATCAAGATGGATACTGGGTAGGCCAGAGCATCAGCTGCGATTTGTAGGTATTCACTTGGGAGGTTGTCTGCTGCTAATTTGGTGGGCTTAAGTTTAGTTAACAGTTTTTTATGTTGGAGGTAGGTACAGGAGAAAAAGAGAAGGCAGTGGGGAGATTACTAGTTGAAGGTGTGGGTTGGAGGGGAGGGGGGGTTGTGTTGTTTAGCTAGTGATAGTATGGTTTGTGTGAAGTGTGTGTTGAATGAGGTAGCAATATTTTTGGAGAAGTGAGGGATGTTAGGAGGAGGGGTACTGACTTTACCTGGGTGGAGGATGGAGTTTATGGAGGACCAGAATTGTTTGGGGCTGTGTTGGAAGGAGTCTAGGGCAGACTGGTAGTACTGGAATTTGTCCTGTTTTATTAGCTTTTTAACTATATTGCGTAGTTTTAGGAATTTCTGTCTAGTTGAGGGGGTTTTGGTTTTGCACCAGTGCTCCCAGGCTTTATCCCTGTTTTTCATTTCTGACTTAGTGGTTTTCTGTAGCCATGGGGAGGGTTGTGCTTTCATTCTGGAAAGTCTTATGGGGGCATGGTAATTAAGGATGCTCAGGAAGGTAGTATTAAAAAATTCAACTGCATCATCAAGACTGAGGTACTTTAGGGGATGCCAGTTACATTCTTTGAAGAATGAGATGAATGTGAGTGGGTTAAAGTTTATTTTTTTACATATTTGACGGTAGATGATAGGTTTAGCTTGGTATAGGTATTTTTTTAGTAGGAATGTTGGCGAGTGATCACTAAGGCTATCTGATAAGCAGCCTGTTGTATAGGACTGGGGGTTCTTACTGACTAGTATCCAATCCAGGGTAGTGTGCTTGCTGGAGTTTTTATTTATCCTGGTTGGGTGAAGCCATGAAGGTTTATATGATGGGTTGGATTGTTGCCAGAACAGGATTGCCAGTCAATATTGAAATCACCTAAAATTATAGTTTCTTGGGGGAGATGGTGGGTAGACCAGCTGAGGAGGTTTTCTAGTGGAGGGATGTTTTGGCCAGGTGGGAAGTAGCATCCAATTATGTTGATGGTTCTGTTTTTGGTTTATTTTGAGGTTGGTATATATTATTTCTTCATTGCCTATTTGTGGAGCTGATGATTTTAAGATCTGGATGTTTAGATGCTGTTTAAATATTATAGCTACACCGCCTCCTTTCTTGTTTAGCCGGTCTACTCTTAGTATGTCGTTACCGGTAGGGAGTGTTTGCTCACTGGTAATGTAAGGTTTTAGCCAGGTTTCTGTCAGGATGACTATATCTGGGGAGTACAAGTCTGTGGTGGCATGGAGTTCATGGACTTTGTTGGATATACTTCTAATATTTAGGCTTAGTAGAAGGAAATCACTTGGCTTTCTATTGGCTGTGATATGGGAGAGGTTGTGGTTTCTAGTCTGATTATGAGGACTGGGGTTGGAGATGGTAGGGCCAGGGTTGTTGAACACTTGTTCAGCATTTAATACTATTTCTAAATTAACCCTTTATATTTTATTTTACTCTACATTATTCTTGCAGCTTTTTTTCCAAGCTAAAAGTCATGCTAACAACAATTTAAATGGAGACATAATACTATTTCTCTTACAGAAGTCTTTGCCCCTTTGACTTAAAAGTATGGGTTCTGTGACTCCTTGGGTATGTAAAGAATGATGAACCTGAGTAAAATATCATTTGGTTCAGATGATGTGGAGAATTCCCCTGTAAGGGTGTTTTTGTATCCAGTGCAATCTGTAACTCTACTGCACTTTTTAACATCCAAAAGTCTAAGACAATCATTTGTCAAATGGGGATGTTGAGGACCAGTTTGTGGGGTAGACTTGAAGTGATATTGGCCAGAGGAGAAGAGCAGAAGAATGCTGGCATAGTCGTTCAGCACTTTGGGTCTGTCCCTTTTTCTGAAAGGACCCCTGTTTCTTGTTGTTATTTCCCTCTGGCCATCTTTTTTAGCACCTTGTTTGCCAGCATATGGATGGTTTTACTTATCTGGCTTTTTTGTTAAAGATGGAGAGCTATAACATTTATATTGGGGGACATGAAAAATCTTAGAAACTCCTTGAATCAATTTCCCTTTTTCATCATATTGTTCGAAAATGTGAATAGCAGATGAATCAAACAATGTCACCTTATCTAAAGTGGAATTTAAAATTTCAAACTTTATCTCAACAAACTTTTGGTTATGTACCCAATTATATCTTCTTGACACTGTAGCAGTGGCCCTGGGCATAGTATCTGTACAATCATACATACTTCAAAGCATGTTTAAATACCTAGGACAAGGTACAGTTTGTTTAAAAAATATATATTTTCCTTTATGGGAAGTTCTCCCAGAGAATCCATGTAGCAAAGCATAAATTTCCACATGTATGCCTGATAATTGAGAATTTTGAAAAAGGTGGAAGAAAGCATTCTGTTACCTAGACAGTCCAACACATTGCCTTCACTGTCACCAGGTGAATGGTTGGTGTTCAATACCAACCTGTTCCCATCCATAGATGCAGTGGATATTGCAGCTGGGTCTGATCAAAAATAAAAATATATATATTAGCCTAAGGCACATTATACAAATTATCTGCTTTGTTAGGAATGGACAGCTGGGTATCAGGATGATTACAGGCAGCATTCAACACATCTTCCAAGGATGGCAGTATAGGAGGGATGGATGAGGAATAACCATTTGTAACATACCTTATCTCCTCAGTTCAGGGAACTTTTATTTGTTTCCATAAAAATACCTCATTCTTCTTAGCTATTGTCTGATTAAAAGAGAATTCCTTCACATGAGGAAAATGCATTTTATTTTCTTCACACTCAGAAAGTTGGGCATGTCAACCTGAAGGAGAAGAAACCTCATCTCTGTCATAATCAGAGTCATCAGACTCAGTTTCTTCAGGAATTTCTTTACCGAAGATGCTCACCTGTAATGACTTCTGGACAATAGGATTCATAGCCTATAATGCATATTTTGCTAAGGTAAGAAAATACACTCTCTTGCTTGTAACTACATCTTGAGATAAACATTGTTTAATCTTTTTTTTAAGGGAGTCCCAGTGGAAGAAAACCAACTTGAAAGAAGGATGGCTGACCAATGTAATAGCCTCTTTTTTCAATAGCCCAGTGAAGAATCTCCCAGAGTGTCTTCTAGCCATAGAGAAGAGGGTTCTCCCATACCCATATCAGATACAGATATAGATAAAGAGGATGCATTCATGATGGCCAAAAGGACTGCACAGAGGAAGCCAGAGAAGTGACTGAGTGGTCTGAGAAACTACCAATAGCTGCTGTAGGTTCACCCACTGTCAATTGAGGCATAGACTGAGTCTGCATCAGTGGCAAGGGCTCCTTGGTAATTTTCTTTCTTTATAGGAACAGTGGGGGTGGAACTAGCAGACATGGAGTAAATATCTATGCTGTAGCTGAGGGAAGAGAAGCCAAAAGTGGTAAGCACTGCTAAAGTCTATTGGTCATGAGGTAAAGTGTCACATTTACACTCACGTCTTGGTGGAGAAGAAGTAAATTAAAGGTGGGGTTAAGGAAGAGTTATTATATGTTCACTTAAGTCATATAGTTTGAGTGGTTGAAGATCTAGGCAAAAATGTGTTTAAGTTACAACCCAAATGAGGAAGCACATGCATTTCTCTTCTTTAAGCAGCTTTTTTTTTCCCAACTCCAAATTAAAATTTGGATTGGATTTTGCCTTGTTAATGATTCTCACATTTTATGGGTGAGCACAGAAAAATAGTTTTTCTATCAATTGTAGTTATAGTTTATTCTGAAAACAAAGAATAATGCTCACTACACTCTGTTAGCCTGATAATAAACAAGACTTATAAAATACAACAAAAAACAGGCTTAAATAGTGGGAAGTATACTTGCTGTGTTCAATTCAAGTCAGTCACAAAAGGTAACCAAATGTTCCACAAAAAGAAACGAAGCTGTAACCTACAAACCGCTTTACTTTGCGAACTCTTAATCCAATAAAAAAAGAGTCAAAATCACCATAGAGTGTTCATTCGAACCTACTCATCCACTGGGCAATAGCTTGTAGAAAAAACACGCAGCCAGCATGTAAAAATAAATCCAAGCGTCCAGTAGAAACCACGTTTATTAAAATAATTAGAATACAGGGCTAGCGCTTTCAACAAATCTTCATTAGGCCACTAACAAACAAACATACTAGCATCCATTTTATAGCAAAATGCTAGAGTCAACTACTGATGTCACATCCTGTTTGGACATACTGAAGTCAACTCTGATGTCACATCCTGTTATACATAAAATATTTAAAATATTTAAACTGACATCACTTTTGTAGTAAAACGCTACAAACAACTCTGATGCCACATCCTACTAAATGTAAAATCTTATAAAATGTTTCAAATGATTTAAAATATTTAAAATATATATGCAGACATTTTGTAAACAGTGTACAATAGAAATGTTCTAAAATAACATTTCACCCTACTTTAACTGCTGCTGCATGTAACATTCAAAATGTTTTAAAATAATTTAAATATCTATGTAACCATCTCATAGACAGTATGCAGCAAAATATCTATGTAACCATCTCATAGACAGTATGCAGCAAAAGTCCTTATTTAAAGTGCATAAGGGTTATATTATGACAGCTACTAAGTAGGGCAGGACCAGCTCGAACGTCACACTGATGGGGGGAGGGATGTGAATTTAACATGTGTACCAATAACACTGTTTTACAGCACAATAAACCACTCCCTTGCCTGATAAAAAAGTATATATATATATTTAGAAAGCTTTTGAGGAAACTATTACTCTATTTTTGTTTTTCTATTTTTGTTTTACTTAGATTGCTTGTCTATGTACTTAATAAAGGATTTTCAACAGGAAGCAGACTGCCTGCTTTGCTTGGATTACTTTTGAATACTTAGTAATTCTGTAGTTCTCTATTTTTATTATTTATTTATTTTTTTTACTTAAGACAAGTTTAAGTTTGCTACTTCTACTACTGTTGTCTGATCTGATTAATATACAGTCACTAGAGATATATGGGCTGAAAATCTTCCACACAGAGAAGTTTCTTACACTGTTTTGTTTTTGGACCCACTACACTTGTTTAGTAGGTTGTTTTGAGACTTCGGGGATACCATGGAGATTAGTGAAAAAGCAGCAAGCCAAAGACCAAGAAGGAACTGGACCACAAAACTTATAAGCTTTCGTTCGTTTTATAAAACACCACGAACTTCATCAGAATAAATAAAAAAAACTTGAAACCACCCTTTAAATACTTGTCATGTGCAAAAAATCATCCAATGATGAAATGCTTTAAATAAATTATTTAAATAGCCACTATGATGTCATGAAAATTTAAAAATACACTACATTTTTTAACATTCCATGTGTATAAAAACATAAAATGTGTATATATATATATAATAGTCAATAATAACAAACTACTACACAGTGTTTCCTCAAATAAAGCCCATTTTGTGAATAGCTTGACTTACTACATCAAAGCCTTTGTAACTGAAGAAAACACTTGATGGCCATGGTGGTGCAGCGGTTAGCGTTGCCACCTCACAGCAAGAGGTTCTCCGGTTCGATCCTCGGCTGGAGTGCCTACTGTGCAGAGTCTGCATGTCCTTCCTGTGGTCGTGTGGGTTTCCTCCGGGTGCTCCAGTTTCCTCCCACATCCCAAAGACATGCTGTAGGTGGATTGGACACACTAAATTGACCCTAGGTATGAATGCATGCGTGTGTGTGCCTTCTGTGGAAGGTTGGGCATGGGGCTGGCAACTCGACACCGTAAAACTCCACTGCCAATCATGAGCAGACGGTGATCCGCTGTGGCGACCCCTAACCGGGAAAAGCCGGAAGAAGAAGTTAATAGTTTCATTTAGTCCTGGAGGGTGGTCTGCTCTTAAAGCTATCTGCCATTTAGTTTCCCTACATTCTAATAAGGCTTTAAAATTGCCCACCAAAGGACCACAAACTACTTTATCTAAGACAAATAATGTAAATTTTTTAAAATTGTTACATAATAAAACATGTGCCAGTGCATTATTCCTGTCTTTATTTCTCACTGCCAACACGTTCATAAATCTTTCCACTTAGTGACCTGATGGTCTTGCCAACATAAAAACTGGTACAAGAATTACATACTGTGAGATAAACAATACCCACAGAATCACATGTAAACCTGTTCCTTGCCCAAATAACTTTCTTGAAACGTTTCAACTCAACAGAACCTGAATTGGCTATGTATCTACATTGCCTTCAGTGTCCACAAGCAAAAGTCCCAACAGGGTCTTTGATGTCTTACAAGTACTTTCAAGTATGTTTCTTATGTTACATACCTTTTTGTAAGTAAACAAAGGTTCATTACCCAGGACTTTCACCAGTTCAAAATGTTCAAGCAACACCTTCCAATTTTCCTTAATAACACGCCTAATAATGTCCATTCCATCTGAAATGGGCAATGGGAAGGCCAGTTCAAACACCTTGTTGTTTTGATTCACCCTACTCGCTACACTAAAATTGCCCCTGAATACACGACTAGCTAAACTGTCTCTGAGAATTGTAACTTCAGCAACAATTTACGTAACTAAAACAAATCATATCCCCTGGCTATAAAAAATCCAGTCAGTTTGTTAACCTCACCATCAAAAACAGAATTTTCACTGGTCAAATGACTCAACCTTATAAGTTGTCCCCTTGACAACCCCTCTTTTCATATGTTGAGGGTGAAAACTGTCCCTGTGCAGGTACTGACTGACAAAAGTAGACTTCCTATGGATACTACCACTGTAACTAAAACTGTCATCAAGTAGTTCCAAATGAATATCCAGGAAGTCTATCATTTTCCCAACCACCCCCCAGGGTAAAGTTCAAAAAACTGTTTGAACAATTCAGATCTTGCAAGAATAACTGGAAACTGTTAAGGTTCCCTTGCCACAAAAAAAAAAAAAAAAAAAAGATCAATATAACGCCTAAAAAATTAAATATTCTTAGCCAAAGTATGTGTTATTATTGACTGTTATATATACACATTTTATGTTTTTATACACATGCAATGTTAAAAAATGTAGTGTATTTTTAAACTTTCATGACATCATAGTGGCTATTTAAATTATTTATTTGAAGCATTTTGTCATTGGATGATTTTTTGCAGATGACAAGTATTTAAAGGGTGGTTTCAAATTTTTGTATTTATTCTGATGAAGTTCGTGGTTCATAGGTAGGTACTAGGCTATCTACCCAAAGGCATTTATAAGCCTAGCCAGAATGTGTTGGCTTTTGCTGCCCCCTTAGCCTCCTGTGCCTCTATCCAGCAGAGCCACTGAAGTGATCTCCGGGGTAAACTTTCTGTTTCCCATCCACTCATCAAGGTTTCTCTTGAAGAGTGTTAGCAAGGAGCTCTGCCTAATGTAGATTGAAATCTTGTTCAAAAGCATGGGAAGTCTCTGGGACATGAATCTATCCCTCCAGCACATCCTATTTATTGTTGTGGTGAGGTTTAGATCCCTAGAACATGTGGCTCGAAGGGATATGGTTTTCTTTAGGTGGAGCATGTCCATCAATTCTGGGTTGGACATGGCCTTGTATGTCAGGCAGAGATCACCTCTGAGTAGACAGTATGCGACCGAGTACAGCTGGTGTTTCTTCAGTCAAGCTGCATAGGGCATCTGTTTGAGGTCAGTGATCCTCTTGGTGAGGTACTTCTGTGGTCTTTCCAGCTGTTGCAGGTGTCTTGTAAGGTACATCCCAAATAGGGTGTTGTACTCTATGATGGGTCTGATGAGTGATGAGTAGAGGGGCACAATGACCTCTTTTGATCTGGATATGAACCCTTTTGTGATTAGGTGGACCACATAGAAGGATTTTCTAACCACTTTGGCAATGTGATTATCAAAGGAGAGATTACTATCTACTTGGGTCCCCAGATCCCTTATTACGTCTTCCGTATTTAGGGGACTACCAACTATGTGGTAGTTTGTGGGTACTTTGTTTTTTCCAAAGGGGATGACTATGCACTTTTTGGCATTTAGCTTGAGGCCATGATTTTGACACCAGGTATCCATCTCAGCAAGACCCTTTTAGAGGATGTCTGTGTCAGCTGGAGAGTCAATTATAGCCCCTAGTTTGCAGTCGTCTGCGAACCTGGTTAGCCATAGTCCTTCTGTGCTTGTCTGTACCTCTGAGAAGTATATGCCGAACAGGAGGGGTCCTAGGACTGAGCCCTGGGGAAAGCCACTTGTAACCAGTTTAAAGTCCTACCTAGATCCCACAACTCTCACCATGTGGGTTCTGTCCGTGAGCCATTTGGCAACCCATCTTGTGACATGGGGGTTTATGTTCTGGCTGGTGAGCTTGTCTATAATACCAGAATGGGGAATGATGTTGAAGGCCTTTGTGAGGTCTAGGTAGGCTGTGTGTACCACCCTTCCCTCATCTATAGCCTTGGTAACTGTCTCAAAGAAGTCCACCAGGTTCAGGAGGCATAATCTGCCCTTAACAAAGCCGAACTGGGTAGGGTCTAGTGTTTAGAGGTTTCCAATGTCTCTGTTAATGAGTTCCATGATGATGCGCTTCATAGCCTTGCAGACCAAGCTAGTCAGGCTTATAGGGCAATAGTTCCCGGGGTCTGTTGTGGCTCCACCTTTGTGGAGCGGAATAACCGTTGCTGTGTGCCACTCTATGGGTACGTAGCCTGTGGAGTGGCTGAGTTTGAACAGTGTGTTTTGGTGAGGGGTTAGTTTGTCTTTGAGCTCGTGTAGGACACAGACTGGGACACCGTCCAGTCCCATTGATGCTATGTTTTTGGCTTTGGAGAGAGCTGTTTTAACCCGAGTGTCTGTGATTTCAGGGGCTTTACATTCTTCTAGTATGGTTATGGGCCCTTTTGGAGGTGAGAGCGGGGTGAAGTTTGCACTGAACCTGTCCGCCAGGATGTTTGCGATATCAGTCAATTCAGTGTATTTTGTGCCATTCTGCACTAACTCTGAGCATTGCCACTTAGATTCTTGACATAGCTAAAGAATGCCTTGTGGTTATCTTTGGAGTCCTTGGCAATTTTTCTTTCGAAGCTCACCTTGGATGATTTTATGAGGGATCGTAGTTTCTTGCTGATACTGATCAGGGATGTCTTCCCTTCTTGGGATTTTACTCTTTTCTGTACTAGTTTCCTCCTTCTATTGTATGGCTTGTTTATGGCAGGGGTCCACCAGACGGGTTTCCTTTTCTTGGAGGAGTGAGTCTTGGTTTTGCTTGGGATAGCACGATCCATGCATTCTTGTAGGTGCCCGTAGAATGCATTAGTAAAGGATTTTGCAGCTTGGACAGCGTTATCCTTTAGCATGGGGGCTTTGAAACTTTCCACCGTGGTCTTAAGTAACATGAAGTTTGATTTTGAAAAGGTTTTCACGGTGGTTTCCTTGTCCAGGGGTGGGGGGAATGTGGATATCCAAAGTGATTTGTTTATGGTCAGATCTAACCAGCAAAGGGTTGACCTCCAGTGTGGAACACCGGTCGCCCATGTTGGTGATGACTAGGTCCAATATGTTGTCAACTCTGGTGGGAGTGTTGATCAGTTGATCCAGGGCATTTGAGTTTATAAATTCTAGGACATATTGGGCAAGGGAGTTAGTACTTGAGTACTTCTCCCAGTAAATGTTTGGGTAATTGAAATGGCCCAATATTAGGGTGTTTGGTAGGACCTTTATTTTTCCCAGTGTTTCCAGAAATGTGAAATGGGGGTCGTGGGTGATCTGTAGCAAGCTACAATTTGAATTTCAGTTTTGCCCATTGTGCTGTGTCACTAACCTGGAGGTGTGGGTATCCTTGATGAATATGGATACGCCCCTGCCTTTTGTATTTAGGTCCGGGTTCTGTGGCCAAAATGTATGGTATGAATTGTAGCCTGGTAGTGCTGGTGTCCTCTCTGGAGCCTTAAACCAGGTTTCTGTTACTGCACATATATCAATTTTCTCCATACTGAGGAGTGCCTTGAGTGCATGCATTTTGAGGTTTAGACATCTGGCATTGATTAGCATTACTCTCACATTTTTGTTACATGTGCTATTTACGGTGGTGGGTTTGTCTTTTGAGCCTTGCCTAAAAAAAGGCACTATGGGGTTGGCAAGAGCCTTTGCCAGTATTCAAAAGCCTAAGGATGACAGGTGCAAGCCGTCTCTAGTGAAGCAGCGTGGCTTGTCAAGCATGTCATCCCTGGTGGACAGACACTGGATCCCCTTTGAATGACACCAGAAACTTAGCCAATTGTTGAAATTGATACTTTTTTCTTTATACCATGGTATGATTCTTGGTGAGGGCAGGATGCTACTCATGGTCAGGGTCATACTGGCCTGGGCAATGTGATCAGAGAGCTCTTCCACGTCTCTTTTCATGTAGTCAAGGGAGGTACGGCTCAGGTCATTCACACCAACATGGACAATGACAGAGTCCTATTTGTACTTGTTCTGGAGTGACCTGAGTGCTTGTGCTATGTGGCGGATCCTGGCACCCAACAGGCAGCTAACAGTAACCTTCTCCTTATTCTGCCTAGTGATTGGGACGTCAGTGTGTATGTTGGGTATGTTATTGTGCCTTAAGGGCTGTGATTGTGTGGCACACTGGTTTTGTGAAGTATGTGTTTCATGGTTTGTGTTGGGGGTGGAGGTTGCTTGGATGTTTGCTTTGAAGGTCTGTGTTGCCTTTGCAGATTTTTATTTAGAGCCTCTGAATATGTTTTCATGTATTTGTGTGGTTTTTTTGCCAGTGCTGGTTTAATGGGTCTATGTGAGACTGGTGGTGTGATGCAAGTATTTCCCTTCTCCTCTTGATTGTCTGATCCAGTCTTGGGTTGAGAGAGCTTAGCCTCCAGTTTGGATGTATAATTGCATCTCTTGCATGTATTAGTGTTTGGTGGTAGGAGGACAGGGTTGTCTGTGTACATGAGGCAGTTGTAACATTGCCTCAAAATGCCCAGATTCACCAGTTGGACTGGAGAGTACACCCGAAACTGCCATTTGGACATGCCTGGATAGGTACAGTGAACTGTTTTACTGAATGGCTGGTAAGGTCGAATAGTTAGCCTTGTCCTTCTGTACAGTATAGGGGGGTCCAGTGCTTGCTATGAGTTTTGAGCAAGTGCCGGGCTGAGAAATGAATGACTTGAGTGCCTAAGTTGAAAGTTTGTCTAGTTCCAAGGGAAAAATTGAAGAAGAGACTTTGTGTAGCCGGGAATAGTTATACCCTAGCTAACCGGCACTGCCCAGCATGCAAAACCGGGAAAATGCAGTTTTTATAGCAGGGAAATTAAAGAGATAGAAATTAGCCCAAAATGGCCAATAAACTACTAACTTCTGGGCTGAAACCACTCCTCCAAGGACAGAGAAACTTCCTTCTATCCAAATAAGATGTGGGCAAACACAGAGATTTGTAACACAGCCCTGAATTCAGCACTAATCTGAAAACTGGACTATACTTGCTTAGAGAGGTGGAAAACAAGTATGTTTTTTTTCAGAAAATAAAGCAGATACACTAAAAAAAACACTTTAAATGCACAGAAAAGGATACTTATTATATATCTCAGATAAGAGATGTAGTCAATGCCCCTAGTAATAAAGTAGGAAGAAACACAAATACAGTTAAAGCAGATGAATAAAGTGCGATTTGTTTTGTTATATATAAAACAATAGAAAATGAACAAACTGATTTAAACAAGTTATCCAATTAACCAGAAAAAAGCTCAAAACTGAGCCCTGTTCCAGCAGTCTTCAATCAGACAAGCTCTAACTGCACACTCCTGCCACTAGGGTGCAGGGGAACCTTCTCCAAAAAACGATAGCCTGGATCAGTGCTCAAGTTATACAAACAAAGCTAGATTCAGCAGGCCTGAATCTGGTCTATGCTACAGCAACAAGGCACATTGATTTCAGAAAGAAACAATTCAAATAAGCAGATACAATAAGCCTATGACCAGAAATTCCCAGCTCAGAAGGGCAGAATCCAGCCTCTCCTCCCACAAGAGTGCAGACCACAAAACCTTCTTAATGTAGAATAACTGGCCTGAAGCCCAAGTGCTTAAACTAGAACCAATACACTTTTCGAATAGCAGACATTGAGCCTTCAATCAGCAATTCCCAGCTTAGAAGGATGTAAGCTAGTGTTTTATTAAACAAACTAAAGCTTTTAAGTTTTGTGGTCTGATTCCTTCCTGGTCTTTGGTTTGCTGCTTTTTCACTTTTACTTTGTTCTTTGGAGTTGTTTACCCATTTTTATACCACGGAGATTACTTGATATATCTTTCTTACAGACAAAAGTTACTTTGCCATGGAAAAAGGTGATATTACATAAGCTATTCTATTGACCTATGCAAAGCCTTCCAAAGTGTATATCACAACATATTGTGAAGGCTGCCACCCTAGCTTGATAGAATTGTGTAAATAATTCTATATCATTGTAAATATTAATGTAATCCACAGCCGTGGTTTACAAATGTAAAGAGACCTATATGTTATGATTAAACTATATCTTGTACTGAACTTCAAAAATGTAACCACAGTGCACTCTGCTAGAAGAAAGCTAAGTCAAGCATTGTATGACTGTTTGATCTCAAGCATGGAGACAGGATGTCTGGGCCAGGAAATTCTTTCAATTTGTCTTTATTTAAGAGATAATTACTAGGTGGTTTTTACTTGTAAAATGTCTTTTATTGCTGTGGCTTGCAGATTACAAAAAGAAATGTAAATTTTGAGTTTTTGTTAGCCTGGGAAACTAAATCAGAACCGTTAAGAATGATGTAATCTGAAATGACTCAGCAGTACTGTGTTATCAATTTTGAGACTTTCCCAGAGAGAAAGATAGAGCATTTTGGATTTTGTCTGAGCCTGAACACATCATCTCACCAGTACTCTGCCTTTGCTCTGCAAGTAAGATCTTAGCTGTTAGTATTTCTTTTAGAGATAGATAGAAATAGCCAGATTAGGCTAGCTGTTTTCTATATTTATGTCAGACTATTCTACTGTATTATTTTAAAGCATTTTCTGTGATTTCTGGACTCTTTAATGTCATTGTGTTAAAGTAATAAATATTGTCTTGTGTTTTTATTATTGATTATTAAATATTTTTAAACCTTTCAACTGTGGCTGTTTTGTGTAGAGATAATTTAAGCTCTTAGGGTACACTGCATATATTCGGTGATACTGTCCAAGACACTCCAATAGCTTTAGCCCTATGTCACTTGCTATTTGGATAACAGTAATATTACACAATGAAATTGGTCACCCTTTGGGAAGGGCCTTATTAGTAGCTGATAAGAGTAGTTGGTGGCAATGTTTACTACCTTATAGCCTGGCAGGAGGGGGCATAGCTGGATAACCTGTGGCAGCTTTCCCCAGTAGTATCTGTGTATATCTGTATATAAACCAGATCTCAAAGTGTGTGTGTGTGTGTCAGCTACTTGGGCAGGGACATGAAGTACAGGTTGGACAGAGGGTGTAATGGAGGATTTGGCTTGACTACTTGGTTGAGATCTGAACCCCATAGCTGTGCCAGTGGGGGGGTCTTATTGGGGATCTGGAGAGAAAGGGAGAAACCAGCCCCAGAAAGACTGTGATCTCGGTGTGCTCTTAAAGGAAATTGTACTTTACTGTGTGTTTACTTGTTATCCCCCCCCCCCCAATATGCACACCCCATCACTGGTGCTCCTTGATTACTGGGCCAGTGCATGGACGTCACATCTTAATTGTTTGGTAGTGATGGGATATCCAAATATTAATTGTTTGATAGTGGTGAGTTAGCCACATCACATACTAATTGGCTTGTAGTAGTGTGGATAGTGAATTCCTGTAGCTTGTGTACAGTGATCCCTGAAGGTGTTTTTGTACTCTAAATCAGTCATGCAGTGAACATTCAGAGTTCAGATCACAATTGTTTTATTTCTTTTGTTAGCTTAGTTAGTCAGGGAGAGCAGGCAAGCATGTCAGCAGAGGAGTATGGCAAGCTGACAAGGAGCCAGTTGGCTGAGATGTGCCCAGCTAAGGGACTGGTGCATGGAAGCCTGACTAAGGCAGACATAATTGCAGCTTTGGTCACAGCTGCATCAGAAAACAGCAATCATGAGGACGATGAGAATGGCCATGGAGATGTGCAACACTCAGAGAATGGACAGCTCAACCTGTCTGCAAAGGACTTAAAAATCCATCTGGAGCTAAAGAGACACGAGTTGGAGGCCAGATGTTTGGAAATGGAAGCTGTGGAGAAGGATAGGCAGAGGCACCATGAAAAGGAGATGCTGACTCTTTGCCAGAATCATGGAGGTAATGGGGAAGGGAGTAACTGGACCCCAGAAGCACAAAAGGTCAGTAAATTTCTTCCACAGTTTACAGAGGGGGATAATTGTTATAGTTTCATTCATATGATGAACGTAAAACAGGAACCAAACAGCTGTTCACGAAGAACTAGGAGCCTCAAAAACTTTAATTTATACTCAGTTTATTAAAACAGAACATGTTTTCGTCACCCTAAAGAGAGTAACTTCATCAGAATTGAAGGCAGAACAGTGTTGAAACATTTAAAAAGTATGGTTAAAAATTCTAGCCAATCGCTATTTCCTACTAATTAGGAAAACTGCAAAATTTTAAATTTATAGTGGCTAGAAAATGTATACCTAAGAAAATTGTATGAATAACAATCAAAAATATAAAATAAATCTACTAGAAAAATGTATATCACATAGCAACTCTAGAATTGAATAAACCAGAACAAAATACAAGTACAGAAATCGTATGCAAGTGCAAAAATTGTCAGTAGCATAGCTGTAAACGATTTACTACCCATAAATAGGTTGAAACACTAATCTATAAGAGTAATATAAGGCACTAGCGTCCCCATAAAAGATCCTTACAAGACAATAATCAGGGTTAAAAACCAATATTAACTAAATTTAAAGTCTCAAAAAACTCTTAAATTTCAAAAAGCAAGTAATATTGCAATTATCATTAAGACCAGGATGGGAAAATGCATTTAACAACAACTGCCATTCAAGTTCACGGCATTCCAATAATGTCGAAGTAGGTCCCCTCTTGTATCAAGCCGTAAATGGTCTATAGCTAGAAATTGAAAAGAGTGGCCAGGGTTTATGTTAATGTGCTTAGTTAAAGCATTGTCACTCTTATTCTTAGAGACCGCATACATATGCTAATAGATTCTATCATGGAATTTGCGGTCTGTTTTTCCCACGTAAAATGCGTTACAATTTTTACACAAAGCTAAATAGATAATGCTCTTCGAATTCTAGAGTTGCTATGTGATATACATTTTTCTAGTAGATTTATTTTATATTTTTAATTGTTATTCATACAATTTTCTTAGGTATACATTTTCTAGCCACTATAGCTTTAAAATTTTGCAGTTTTCCTAATTAGTAGGAAATAGCGATTGGCTAGAATTTTTAACCATACTTTTTAAATGTTTCAACACTGTTCTGCCTTCAATTCTGATGAAGTTACTCTCTTTAGGGTGACGAAAACGTGTTCTGTTTTAATAAACTGAGTATACATTAAAGTTTTTGAGGCTCCTAGTTCTTCGTGAACAGCTGTTTGGTTCCTGTTTTACGTTTATCATGTTTGTTTTTTTTGTTCCAGTGTTTTTGAGTTTCATTCATATGCTTGAGAGGCTATGTAAACAGTATGAGATTGACCAAAGGCTCTGGGTATGGTTCCTGACCCCCCTTACTCCATGGTAAAGCTGTAAATGTACTTTCCAAATTAGCTGACATTGACTGTTTTAACTATAATGTTGTAAAGAATTGTTTGTTAGAATTTTTTAAGCTAACACCTGAAGCTTATAGGAAGAAGTTTTGTGAGCATAGACGCAGGGCAGATGAAAGTGTGTGTGAATATGTTGCTGAACTGAGCACTTATTTTCATAGGTGGGTGAGTGGATGTCAGGTCACCACTTTTGAAGGGCTGGCAGACCTTTTGGTGAGGGAGCAAACCCTTAGCACTTTGCCTGAGGACATGAGGATCTGGTTAGCTGATAGACAAAGTGCTACTTCAGATGAGTTGGGGAAGAAGGGAGACTTATACCTAAGCAAGCAGGGCATCCCTGCACTGGAAAGGGACATGCAGTGCTGCTCATGGGTCTAAGGGAACTCATGGTGGGCAGCCCAGACTGCCCCAACAGAATCTGCCAGTAGCAGGGGAGGCCACTAGTCCAGGTACACATCCAGGACCTAGGGTTAAATGTTTTGAATGCAACCAGTGGGGCCATGTTCTCCCAACTTCTATCCACCCTACTCTATGCATCTCCCATTCTGACTAATCTCAACAAAGCTGAACTAAGCAAAATGGAAACCTGCTATAACAGAATTGCCCACTTTGCTGCAAATTGCCCATATAGAACTAATCACTGTACTGCTTTGAGACAGCTCCACTGGCTTGAACTGCCCAACCTCCTAACCTACAATCAGCTCTGCCTCTGTCATTCAATCTATTACCTCCCCAATAAGTGTTTTGCCCTCAAAAACCTAGTACAACATCACTCAGCCAAAAGGCCTCTTAGATCATCAAGCAAACAACTACTAGAAGTCACCAACACCTACAATAGCTGTGGAGATGCACTATATAATAGTTCAGTGGCTAAAAAATGGAACTCTGTTCCCAATAGCATTCAAAACACATCATCCAAAGCCTCCTTTAAAGACCTCATTCGGCAACATCTCAAGCAAATTTGGCAGTGCCATGATTGCTCCCCAGGTTAGTGAAAATGGATAAGGTACACATACTAAACCTAGAGTACTTGATAATAGTTTTCAATCTTACGCACAAACACTGGCTAATCTACAATGTATGTACTGTACCTGTGTACTATGTATGTATTCTAAAAAATGTAAAAAAAAATGGATAATACTGCCAAAAGTCACTAAAACCAAGAACAATAAGCAGTATTCACGATGGACGACTCCAGCCAGCAAAGTTGAACAAATTAAACAAGTTTATTCTAAACGCACACAGAGACACTTGTATTTCATAAACGCCTTCAATATACATCCACTTGCGTTTTCGTCATAAAAATGACTTCATCAGATGACCAGCATACCCTAAAACATTTAATTTATACTGAAACACATCCTTATCTACCAATAAAAATTCACCATTAGTTAATTATCTTGTTGTATAAACCCTTTGTTAAAATTTGTGTAAAATCCATTTCTTATTAAATATGTTAAATATATTAAATATAATGTTATAAATATGAATAAAAAACATCCATTGTTTAAACATCCATAAAATTAAATCATTTAAAACTGTTATATTACATAAAAAGAAATAAATATATCTCATTCACATTAATTTAATCATGTTGTGTATAACAATCGCATATACCAAGAACCGAAGGGTTAAACGCTAGGAGTGGAAAAAATAACCGGAAGCAAGGGGAGCTTATTGGCGGAATTTCCGAAGCCGGCGACCTTGGTGGACCTAATAATGGAGGAATTGAATGTACTTTTGATGCTGCTAATACTCCGACGATTTTTCAAAACCTGGAAACAAGAAATGGCCCGAATGGAAATAATGCTTTTCGTGAAGAGCGTGGCTGTAATTCAGGTACTGTGTCAACTACTATGCATAATGAGACTTCCGACTGGTTAAAAGGCAAATATGTGTTTAAATGGGACTGTAATAAGAAACGAGAAGGTCTGAATGATACTTACAGAAACAAAATAGATAAATTGTCTAAATTAATGCACAAATTTAAAATATTGGATATAGAGAATGAATATTTAAAAGAATGTATATCCAGAGACATTGTTCCTAAGGGATTATGTGTTTTTAAGTTCCCAAATAATGTTGTTATTGGCACTGACTTCCACAAAGAACTTTTAGATGTGTTTAATAAATGTGGTATTGATGTTTTGAAGTTAATTATTAAAGATAACACAAAAAGCCAAGAAGCTATACAGAAAGATATTAATGAACTGGACCAGCATATTAAAGATGATTTAATTTTTTCAATTAGAAAAGAAAAGGAAAAATATTACAATATAAGGAAGGATATTGATATAAAATGTGAAGATTTAGTAAGTAGAAAAATTAAAAAAACTTGAGAGAGATATTAATGAGTATGAGAACAATACATGTTACCCTATACCTAGATATATCAATTATGTTAATGGATACAAATATAATGACAGAGAAAATAATTTTAACGCAAATGATGGTGGAACATGTTTTTTTGATGAGGATGGACAGGAATACGATACAGTATTCCCACCCTTAAGGAGATCTGAAAGACTGAAAAGCAAACAAGGCCCTCAACAGCAAAATTTTCCAGGGAGGGGGGGGGGAAGGGGGAGGGGGAAATTTTATTGAATCCCCACCCCATTATACACATTGACAAAGAAATAGTAAAATATAAGCATAAATATGTATATAATAATTTTACAATTTATAATTTTAGTGAATTAGTTCTAGAGAAGGAACATTTTGATTTATTTTCTAGGGGCCTAAAATTTATACCTAATAGGAAAGGTGATTTAACAGGTAGTATATTAGATATAAAAAGTTTTTTAAGAAAGGTAAATTTACATATTATACTTCCCAACAACAAAGTTCAATTTAAGACAGAATTGAAACGGAAAAGTATATATAACCCCCCGTTACACCCCCAACTAAAAAATGTGGAGAAAATTATTGAATCAGAAGTGAGGAAACAAGTAAATAAAATATGGTATAATCCAAATTTAAGCAAGAAAGAAAGTGATTTGTTGTATGAGGTAAAAAATAATAGCAAAATTAGAGTGATGAAACCTGATAAAGGGGGTGGGTTAGTCATAATGGATACTATTCTATACGAAGGTAAAATGAATACTATCCTATGGAATGAAGTCAGATACTCAATAGTATCTTTGAATGAAATGAATATAGCCTATAATAAAATCGATGTTATTTTGAATGGCATGTTAAATGAAGAAATTATAGATTATAATACCTTTAAATATTTGAAAGTAGACAAACCTAGAACCCCCACGATATTTGGTATACCTAAAATTCACAAAAATGAAGAGGACCCACCATTTAGACCGATAGTCTCGGCAGAAGGGTCAAAAACGTATCCTTTAGCCAAATTTATAGATACAAAATTAAAAAGTGTATGGATGAAAAGGAAATGTATTTTGAAAGACTCTTGGGACTTATTGAAGGAATTACCTGACAGTTCTGTTAATGATCAACTATTATTTGTTACAATAGATATCATTGATTTATTTTCCTGCATCCCATATGATGAAGGGACAAAAATGTTTGAGGAAATTGTTTACGAAGATGTAGTTTTAACACAAAATGAGAAATTAACAAGTACTTGGCTAATGGAATTGGTCTTGAAGAATAATTTTATTTATTTTAATGGGGAATTTTATCAGCAAAAACAGGGGGTAGCAATGGGTGCGGCTTGCGCCCCTACATATGCTAATTTAATACTTGCTTATTGGGAAGAAAAATATATATTCAACTCTGAATTTAAGAATTGTTGGAAGATATAGAGAAGGTTCCTGGATGATATATTAATTTTGTGGATAGTTGGAAAAGAAAAATTCATAGAATTTTTGGAATATATAGAGAACACTACTAATTTCCTAAAATTCACATATAATATTTCCGAATCTAACGTAAATTATTTGGATTTAGAAATATATAAAGATGGACATGAACTAAGAACTAAAATATTTAGAAAGGATACTTTTTGCAATTCCTATTTACATTTTGAGAGTGCCCACCCCTTTCACTGCAAAAGAAACATAGTGAAGGGACAGTTTGTTCGAGGAAGTCGAATGACAAGCTCTGATGTAGATTTTAAAAAAGAATGTGATCTCTTAGAAAAAATGTTTCTAGAGAGAAGCTATCCATTAGCATTCATTACACAAATAAGACAGGAAGTGGAAAAAGGGAGACAAGATATATTTTGCCCCATATACAAAAAGAAGGACTTTAACAATGAAATAGATAGTAATAAAAAGTATGAAAGAGAAGAATTTCAGCAAACTTTGGTGCTTGAATATAATGGATTGAACAACGTAGTTAAAAATATATTTTTAAAAGAATGAGGAAAATTTGTAGCCTTGACTGATATAGAAAATTTAGCTAATATACCACAGAAAGTAACTTTTAAGAATTCACAAAACATAAGATCTATAATAGAGAATAGCAATAACAAAAACAAGACAGATAAAAGGAGAAACAGAATAGGTACATACAAATGTGGGCATTGTACCCAGTGTACATACATTATTAATAATGATAGAATATTTTTAGAAAGCAGAGGTAGATATGTAAATAGTGGGGAATATTATAATTGTGAATCTAAAGGCATAATATATTTAGCTATTTGTGAAAAATGTGGATCCTTCTACATAGGAAAGACTGAAAGGAAATTAAAAAGAAGGATCTACGAACATGTTTATGAAATCTCAGTAGGAAAAGAAAGTAATGCTTTATTCAAGCACACTAAAGTTTGTTCTGATTATAAATATAAATTCTTAGTTTTAGAACAGGTTAAAAGTGATATTAGAAGGGGATTATGGGAAGAAAAAGTTGAATTTAGAGAACTTTGGTGGCAGATCACTTTAGAAGCTGATAAAATACCTGGTTTGAATGATTGTATTTCCATAATACCTTTACTAAAAATGAGATCTGCAAAACTTTGAATGTAATAAACATGAATGGTCAGGAGAGGGCACTGTTATACACAAGATGATTAAATTAATGTGAATGAGATATATTTATTTCTTTTTATGTAATATAACAGTTTTAAATGATTTAATTTTATGGATGTTTAAACAATGGATGTTTTTTATTCATATTTATAACATTATATTTAACATATTTAATAAGAAATGGATTTTACACAAATTTTAACAAAGGGTTTATACAACAAGATAATTAACTAATGGTGAATTTTTATTGGTAGATAAGGATGTGTTTCAGTATAAATTAAATGTTTTAGGGTATGCTGGTCATCTGATGAAGTCATTTTTATGACGAAAACGCAAGTGGATGTATGTTGAAGGCGTTTATGAAATACAAGTGTCTCTGTGTGCGTTTAGAATAAACTTGTTTAATTTGTTCAACTTTGCTGGCTGGAGTCGTCCATCGTGAATACTGCTTATTGATGTATGTATTCTACCTATGTTCCAAATTTCAGCTGTACACCACAAATCTATTAATTACCTTTATTTTTAAATTAATATATTTTTTTGCTTGTTCTCTCCACTGTAACTGTTGATGTGCTGCATACCACTGTAAAACATGTCTTTTGTAATTTGTGTGTATACTGATCATGCCTAAATAACTAAATGTATCTGTAATTTTTCTATGTGGAGCTTTTCTCCCAGGGCCTCTGCTGAAAAATTGCCTTTTTGGCTCAGTCAGACATCCCTGGTTAACAAATGTAAAATCTTCTTCTTCTTTCAGCTTTTCACAGTTAGGGGTCGCCACAGCGGATCATAAATAAATAAATTAAATGTGGCATATAGATGTCCATGGAGGCAAGGTGGGGAACAAAAGGTGAGTGAGCCAGTAAGTGGGAAAGACAAAATGCCAACAGTAGGTTGTCTTGAGACAATAGGGGTACCAAACTGCCATCCTGCAGATGTCCTGATAGGGAAAGATTTTGATGAAGCAGTACCATGCGTTTATGCAGTTACATGCAGTCAGGCTAGGAGACGAGCATGTGGGTCTGGTAGCCTGGAAGAGACTCAGTCAGACTGTATACTTGCATTCAGGACTGGTGATGTGATTACTTCAGGGAGGGAGCTACCCTGTAGCAGTGAGACTGAAGGTGAGCCACAGCTACTTGTGGGTACTGATGGTCCCTTGGACAGAGTGACTGCAAGGGCAGAGGTGAGTAGTAGTACCCAGGCTGACAGTGAGGCACCGCTGTCAGAGGATGCAAGACTTCCTGTGGAATGGGAGCTGGGAAAGGTTACTAAGAGGGAGTTGAGACAGGCTCGGATCTTAAACCCTACATTACAAGACCTGAGGCGGGTAGCTAGTGAGGCACCTGATTCTCAAGGGAGGGCACATTCTGTATATTGGGACAAAGGGTTACTGTATAGAGAATGGACCCGAGGGAGCACTAGAAGGTGAGAGAATACAGCAGTTGGTAGTGCCTAGAGCCTACCATCTGGGGCTTCTAGCCATAGCCCATGATATTCCCTTTGCAGGTCATATGGGCATAAAATGTACAAAGAGACGTATTATGCACAACTTCTATTGGCCTGGGATTTCCAGAGATGTAGCAGGATACTGCAGGACCTGTGAGCAGTGCCAAAAGATGGACAAGGCATGAGACAAGGTGAGAGTTCCTTTGATGCCTTTGCCTGTGATTGAGGAGCCATTTCAGAGGGTAGCTATGGATATTGTGGGGCGTCTGAGTACCCCAAGTTCCACAGGAAAAAAGTATATCCTAGTGGTAGTAGATTATGCTACAAGATACCCTGAGGCAGTGGCTTTGTCCTCCATTGAGGCGGAAAATTTGGCAAATGCTTTGTTAGAGATTTTCAGCAGAGTCGGTTTCCCAAAAGAAATACTGACTGACAGAAGTGCCAATTTCATGTCAGACCTACCGGCTTGTCTGTGGAAGTACTGTGGGGTGAAGCACCTGAAGACCACCCCCTACCATCCCCAGACTACTGGTCTTGTTGAGAGGTTAAACTCTACAATTAAGTTCATGATACAGGCATTTGCAGACTAGTTGAAGAGGGAGTGGGACAAATATTTGCCCCATCTGTTTGCTTACAGAGAGGTTCCCCAGGAATCCACAGGTTTTTCACCCTTTGAGTTGTTGTATGGGCATAGGGTGAGGGGGGGCCTCTAGATTTAATTTGTGATGAGTGGGAAGGTGAGGGTGAATCTCACAAGGACTCTGTTGTGGCATATGTCCTAAACCTCAGGACAAGGCTCAGGGAACTCATGGGCTTGGCCCAGGAGAACCAGGCAGAAGCCCAACAGCAGAAAAAGGTCTGGTATGACAGGAATGCTGGAGCTAGAGAGTATGCTTTAGGGCACCAGGTAATGGGAGGGACCCTACAAGGTGGTTAGAAAGGTAATTGATGTCAACTACATAGTAGAGCAAGTCCAACAAAAGAAGTCAGGTGCAGATCCACAGCTGAATGAGCAAAATCCAAAAGTTCGTAAAAACAAAGAACTTAAATGTGAAAATAGGTAAGTGCTTTTACAATTTAAAAAATGCTTCTTCACATCAAAGAATGAGACTGAAAAACTTCTTATATATACAATAAGTAAGTATAACCAATTAAATAATCAACCTATTAAGACATCTCATTATATCTTGTAATAATGAGGTCAGCATAACCAAAAAACCTTTGAACTTAAAGGCATGTATACATAATTTACTTCTAAAATATATAATGGATAAAAACACATATACTTAAAAATATATGTCAATGAATACATACTATCTTAAACTTCTATTAAGTTCTGGCTTTAGGGCAACAACATCATTAAGGCCAGAGTCCTTATGTGTTCTGAGCCTTAAAATCCACCTGGTTTCACTGCGTTCAGTGTCATTAGTTAAATCACCCAACCTTACATCTTCCTTCACTGTTTCTATCACTTGAAATAAAAACTTATGTTGATTCCCCTCTTGTGCTATATGCTTTGCTAATGCACTATATTCTAGCCCCTTATTGATGCAATACACATGGTCCCTTATTCATTCGCAAAGACGTCTCTTGGTCTTGCCAACATAAAATGTATTACAGCACGCACAAATATCTAAGTAAACTAAATTCTTCATGTTGCAGTTGGCTAAGATGTTAAACCTAAATTCTTGACCAGAGTCAGGATGTATAAATACTGGATGTTGTATGAGATGGCAAAAATTACATGCCCCACATTTTTTTTTACCTTTCATCCTATTATTTACCCCTACATATTTTATTTATGGTAGCAAAGCTGTCTCCTCAGGGATTTTTTGTTCCTATAAATAAAAGAGGGCATCTTTCCTATAATGCCAGTTACATTCTCATCCATATGTAAAACATGCCAATGTCTGCAAACTATATCTTTGATAACATTAGCCTCACTACTGTATGTTAAAGTGAAAGAGACCTTTCTATTCTTAGACTTTCGATTTTGCACATTGCATCTGTGGGGTGGAGTTAAAAGGTTTACCCAAACCTTTCCTTTCTTTAACTATCTCACTAGTTTTTTCAATTTTAGTACTATCATACCCTCTATTCTCAAAATCTCTCCCAAGTCTATCTAACTCCTTCTCAAAATCAGTGTCATCCACTGTTAGCCTAGAGAGACACAACATTTGTCCCTTGACAACATTGGGGAATATATCTCCCGGATGCATGCTATCTTAGTGCAAATATGATGGAACATAGCATTCCTTTCTAAAATAATTTGTAGAGATGCTAATATTACTCTCAATATGGATGTCTAAATAGTTAATACTACTAGGAGAATACTCAAATAGGTTGTCCACAAAATGATGAAAAAATACTATGTTCTTCCCTAATAAACATTTTATGTGCTGGGATTCCCATTCTGCCATAACTAGGTTGGCGTAGCTATTGGCACAAGGAGTGCCCATAGCTATGGCAGCCAACTGTAAATAATAATCCTGATCAAAAATGAATACATTGTGTTCCAATACCATTTTTAGTAAGAAACAAACAAGATCTGTTTGTTGCATACTATAATCACTATTCCTAGCAATAAAAGCTTTCATCATTACGATCCCTTGTAAACTGGGGATCACAGTGAACAAAGATATTACATCCATTGTGACAAACAAATCAAAAGTACGATGTTCAGCAACATTCAAATATCCATGCAACTCCTCTAGGAACTGTTTGCTGTCTTTTAGTACTAAATCATATTTATCTAAAACTGGTCTCAGCTGTTTTTCAATATAAATGGAAAGTAGTTCAGTTAACCAGCCAGCCCCTGATACAATAGGTCTAAACATAGGGGTATATGGATCTTTATGTATTTTGGGCAAACCATATAAGCTGGGTACTAAAGGGTGTTCCAGTATAAAATACTGAAACATTTCCTTAGAAATAATACCCATTTGCAAAATCTCCATCAATGCTTTCTGAATTTCCTCTTTCATATTATCTATAACATTTCCATTTATCTTTTTATATGTGCATGCATTATTTAACATACCTCTAATAGTGCCAAAATAAAAACTCCTGTTCATAACTACTACTAGACCGCCTTTGTCAGCTGGTTGGATAACTATTCTGTTATAATTTTGTAGTTTGTTAAGAGCCGCTCTCTTATCTGAAGCCATGTTCACAAATTTCCTACTCTTCCTATTCCCATAAAAATATTTATAGACATCTTCTCATAATTTTATGAGAGAGATCTGAACCCTGCAGCTGTGCCAGTGGGTAGTCTTATTGGGGTTCTGGAGAGAAAGGGAGAAACCAGCCCCAGACTGACTGTGATCTCTGTTGTCTCTTAAGGGAAATTGTACTTTACTGTGTGTGTGCTTATTATCCCCTTAATGTGCACACCCCATCACTGGTGCTAGTGGTGAGGATTGAGGCTCCTTGATTACTGGGCCAGTGCACGGGCGTCACACATATTACTTAAAAAGCTTATATCAAAAGGATTTAGTACTAAGAGAGTATGGTGTTTCAATTGCTTGGCAAACAGAACATTTATAGTCCATTCTGACAAAGTCTTCAGAGACGTAGGCATATTTTCCACAGCCACCCCTTCAATTCTTGCCCCAGTGTTACTTTCATTATCTACTAATTGCATCCACACTGCTATTCCTAGCATAAATACTGCACTCTATGCAAATCACAGAATCCTCCATAGAAAAGGTCCAACCACAGTAGTTGAAAAAGAACCACAGAATGGTAACTCACTAACAACAAACTTGTTTACATTAACATATCAAAAACAGCTACTATGTTTTTTGTAATGCACCAAAAAGATTTCCAAAACCAACCTTGAAAGGCCCCAACTTAGGCTCAGTTACCTTGTGTTTTCTATGATTCTATAAAGCCTCACAATAACAAAAGTAGTCTTTAATAACATTTTGTAGAAAACTACTCTCTCTATATCTTTAAACAGAAATATTTATATCTCCCATCACAGTATCTAGCATTATTACTTAAGTCGCTGCAGCATGTCACATAACTAGGTTGCTTTGAAAGTAGAAAGGCTACTTGTTGCATACTCATTGTAACATGACAAATACTATGTTACTTTGAAAATAGAAAGCCTAATTTTGGTTATGCATATAATGCATAAGTTATACAATCTGGCATGGTATACATCTAGAAAATCTTGACACAGATCTATCTCATTTAATGAAGAATGTTTTGCAATAACACTACTTAATGGATAGGTAGGTAGGTAGGTAGATATATAGAGAGATAAGATTCAGTTTCACTGAATGGTGGAGGCTGTCTCTCAATTTATACTTTTACAATCAAAACAGTTTATTCCTCACAATTTTCCTCAAACTTCTTTACTAATCTCTTTTCACATCTCTGTCCACCTTCCCATAATGCTCTTCAAACTAGACCCTTATTATGTCTAGCATCACCACTCCTTCTCCTCTCCTATAGCATGGTTCACACACACAACTTCCATGCCCTCTCTTTCTCTCACATTCCACTTGGAGCTTTACTCCTTTGAACCTAGCTTATAGCTACAATTACTGAATGCATTTTGTAAATAGCTGCAGTCTGTGTAATGATTTTTATTGTCTTAATTACACTGTTAAAAATAATGTGTATACCACGATCACTTGTTTAAGTTGTTTTTATTATTGCTATGATTGTATATAAACAATGTTTTCTTTAACTACTGTAAACCCAAGCTGAATCTGACAAAAGTCCAAGCAGAGCAGTATTTTACCTTGTTAAATAAATACTTACATACAAAAATAACCAAATGTATTGCTATGAAGTTATTGTAATAATTTTTAAACAATGCAGCAAGTGAATTAGTAACCTATACTTACAGGTTCATAGGTAAGTACTAGGCAATCAGTCTGCAGACCATTACAAGCCTATGCAAAAAAAAAATAAATATATATATATGTATATATATATATATATATATATATATATATATATATATATATATATATTCAAAATTTCCCTTTAGCTTCAAGGAGGGCAAGACAAGATAGGGGGTGAATTTGAGGCTGCCCATCAGATTATTTAGTTTAACCTTAAAGGTGGCAGTGGTGTTACTCTGATATATTATAGAAGTTTGTTCGAGAAGTGCAGGATACATTGGGATATGAATCCGTCAAACCAATATGTCTTATTTATCTGTTGATGAAGGTTTAGTTCCTTTAACTGAGTATTTGAGGTAATATTAGTTCCATAAAGGAATAGGAAGTCAATTAGGATTGGATCTTTCATTGCATGAAAGGCTAGACACAAATCTCCGTAGAGGAGTCTGTAAGAGACTGAGTACAGAGAAAGGGCTGCCAGTCTCTCCTAATGATTAATATTTTTGGGGCCACTGATCTTTTTAGCTATGGATCTCTTAGTTTTCAAGTTATGTGATATGCTTAGATAAATACACATCAAAAGGTGCATTATATTCTATAATGGGTCTGACAAGACATGAGAAAAGAGATAAAGACTTCTTTAAATCTAGTGAAGATGCATTTTGAAGTTAGACAGGCCAGATAAAGGGCTTTCCATACTACTGTGGAGGCATGATGGTCAGATGATAAACTGTTATCAACAAGAATGCTAAGATCCCTTACAACAGTGTCTTATTAGAGGGAGTCAATCTCCTGTATGGTAAGTGAAACTGTTTTGTCTACAGACAACTGTGCTACACTTTTTTACATTTGAGTCCATTATCCTCTTAACAACTGTTAACATGATCTAACCAAAGTTGGAGCAATTGTGACTCAGTTGATAGAAAAACATCTAATTAATAGTTGCCCGCAAACTTGGTTAACTATAGGCCAAGAGTGCTTGCCTGAAGGTCAAAGAAATATATGCCAGATAGAAGAAGGCCTGAAACCAAGCCCTGTGGTACACCACTGGTAACTTCATTTGCTTTTGGAAGTGGAACCTGGTAATCTAATCACATGGAGTCTGTCACACAACCAGTTATCTATCCATCACAGTTATCTATCCATCTTTTCAGGCTTGTTGGCTGTTGGTGAAGCACCCACCAAGAGGAGAAAATGCTGAGAGAAGAAAGGAGCCACTTTTGAGATTTTAAGTATTTTTCCTCTGTTTATTTGCTAAGTTTTTCTGCATAGCTGCCTATTTTGAGCATTTTCTGGCTTGTTAAATTTGATTTCTGCATTAGTAACTGTATTTAGAGCACAACTTAGAGCTGTTTACTGAATTTCCTGTTTGCACTTATTTTTAAAATCGTTTTTTTCTCAAAACTTGCATTTTATCTGTCTTTGGCCTAGCACTCTTGTGTGGGGTCATTTACTGCACTGTTATAACTTGTTGATACTTGTGAACCTCTGCTATCTCTGAAAAAACAAACAAAAAAAAAATCTTGCTTTTTTCCCACTTTTCTGAGATTTAAAAAGGTTCAGTTACAGGCTTGCTGTTCTTGAACTGTTTGTAAGTTTCTGTGAGGCCATTTTTTGCTTGGGCTAAAGGGAAGTCTCTCTGTTGATCAGTGGCAGTGAAAACATTGAGCAGCCTGCCTGCCCCTGTGGGAGTGGTTACTGACTTGAAACTGTAGTTTTATTGGCCATTTTGGGTCAATTCCAAAACTCCTTCATCTTCCTCTCTTAAAACCCTCTTTTGCATGGTTTTGCGCGTTTTTGTGCATAGCGCAACAGCGGGCAGCGCCGCCTAATTGGGTTTAAACTATTCCTGGCTCCACAAAGTCTGCTCTTCACTTTTTCCCTTAGAACTGCTCTATCTCTCAATTTAAGCACCATATTCTCATTCTAAGGCCCTTCACTGGTCCAATTAAGTAATCCTACAAGTTAGCACTATTAAACCATAAGCACTACTTACTCTTATACTCTCTACGATTACCCTGTCCTCTATTGGTCCGTCTTAAATTCAGTTTCCCTATTACTCTAGCATGTCCAAAGGTCAGTCAATGGTTTCCTCTCCAGTCCAGCTGGTGAATCTGGGAATTTTGAGGCAATGTTACAACTGTCTCATGTACACGGACAACCCTCTCCTCCTCCAAACAAGTTCAAATATATGTGAGAGATGCAACTATTTAGCCAAACTGGAGGCTGAGCTCTCTCATCTCAAAACTGGTGTAACCAGTCAGGAGGAGAGGTAACCTCACACAACACAATTCCAGTATCACATAGTCCCACCACATCAGCGAACCAAACACATAAATACACAAAAACATACTCGGAGGCTCTAAATAAAAATCTACCTAAGCAACAGAGACCTCCAAAGCAGACATCCAAGCAAACGCTACCTCAAAACAAAACACACACAACACATAACCCACAAAGTCAGTGTGCCAAGCAGCCACAGCCCTTAAGGCTGAATAACACACCTGATACTCTTGTTATAGGTGACTCTATTGTCAGACACACTGACGTCCCACTCACCAGGCTGAATAAAGAGAAGGTCACGGTGAGCTGCCTGTCAGGTGCTAGGATCCGACACATAACGCAAGCACTCAGGTCACTCCAAAGCAAATACAAATATGACTCAGTCATTGTACATGCTGGTGTGAATGACCTGAGACGTACCTCCCTGGACTACATGAAAAGAGACATAGAGGAGCTCTCTGATCATGTAGCCCAGGCTGGTATGACCCTGACCTTGAGCAGCATCTTACCCTCACCTAGAATGATGCCACAGTACAAAGACAAAATGATTGATTTTAACAATTGGCTACAATTTTGGTGTCATTCAAAGGGGATCCAGTGTCTGTCAGCCTGGGATGACATGCTCGACAAGCCATGTTGCTTCGCTAGGGACGGCTTGCACCTGTCACCACTGGGCTTTCGGATATTGGCAAAGGCTCTTGCCACCGACATAGTGCCTTTTTTAGGCAAGGCTCAAAAGTCAAACCCACCCCCATAGACAGCATAAGGAACAAGAAACTAAGGGTAATGCTGCTAAACGCCAGAAGTCTTAACCTCAAGATGCACGCACTTGAAGCTCTCCTCAGTATGGAGAACATCGATATCTGTGCAGTGACAGAAACCTGGTTCAAGGCTCCAGAGAGCACCCCAGCACTACCAGGCTATACCTCATATCATGCTTTTTGGCCCAAAACCCAGACCGAAACACAAAAGGAGGGGGAGTTTCCATATTTATCATGGATATCCACGCCTCCAGGTTAGTGGCATTGCACAAGTATCGGAGACCATCCATGTGCAACTAACAGTGGGCAAGACTGCTTTTCAGTTTATAGCATCCTACAGACCACCCTCTCAAAGTCAGGAATCCCACTCGGCTTTCCTGAAAACATTGAAGAACATGAAGATCTCTCCGAACACCATTATATTGGGCGACTTCAACTACCCAAACATTGACTGGGAGCACTACTCAAGCCCCAGCACCTTAGCCCAAAGGTTCCTGGAAATTATAAACTCAAATGCTATGGAACAACTAGTCACCACTCCCACAAGAGGGGACAACATACTAGACCTGATCATTACCAACATGGGGACTCTATGCTCCACACCAGAAGTATATCCCTCATTTATAAGATCAGACCATAAATTAATTTCACTGGATGTCCACATCCCGACCCCACCCCCAGCCCAGAAAACCACAGTGAAAAACTTCTCAAAAGTGAACTTCTCACTTCTCAAAACTGAAGTGGAATCCTTCAAGGCCCCAGGGCCAGTGGAAACTACGGCCCAAACTGCAGAATCCTATATAAATGCATTCTACGGACATCTCCAGGAATGCATGGATCATGCTATCCCAAACAAAACCAAGACCCAATCATCCAAAGGCAGGCGTCCAGTCTGGTGGACCCCTGCCATAAATAAACTGTACAACAGAAGGAGGAAGCTACTACATGATAGAGCAAAATCCCTAATAGGGAAGGCATCTCTGATCAGTACTAGCAAAAATTACGATCCTCATAAAATCCTCCAAGGCCAGCTTTGAGAGAAAAATTGCACAGGACACCAAAGACAATCATAAGGCTTTTTTCAGTTATGTTAGAAACCTGGGATGCAACTCCCAGACTTGTTCTGAGTTGATTCTAAACGACAAAAAATACACTGAACCCACAGACATCGCCAATATCCTGGCAGACAGGTTCAGTGCAAACTTCTCCACCCCCTCCCCCCCAAAAGAGCAAGTATCTATCCCAGCAGAGAGCTGCCTCCCAAACATCTCAGATGCTCAGGTGAAGGCTGCCCTCTCCAAAGCAAAAAACACTGCTTCCATGGGACCAGATGGCGTCCCAGGTTGCGTCCTACATGAACTCCAAGAGGAACTAATCCCTCAAATAAAACAGCTATACAATCTGAGCCTCACTACAGGATATGTGCCCACAGAATGGCGTACAGCAACAGTGGTCCCACTCCACAAAGGTGGAGCCTCTACGGGCCCTGGAAACTATCACCCCATAAGCCTGACTAGCTTAGTCTGCAAGGCTATGGAGAGGATCATCATGGAGCTCATAAACAAAGACATTGGGGACCTACAGACACTAGATCCTACCCAGTTCGGCTTTGTCAAGGGCAGATCCTGCCTTTTGAACCTGGTTGACTTCTTTGAAACAGTCACCAAAGCCATAGATGAAGGGAAGGTAGTCCACACAGCCTATCTGGACCTTGCAAAGGCATTTGACACAATACCCCACTCGGGCATCATAGATAAGCTATCCAGCTTAAATATAAACCCCTATGTCACAAGATGGGTCGCAAACTGGCTCAAAGACAGAACCCACAGAGTGAGAGTTGCTGGAGCCATGTCAGACTCGAAACCGGTCACAAGTGGCGTCCCACAGGGTTCTGTCCTGGGACCACTCTTGTTCGGAATATACTTTTCCGAGGTACAGGCAAACGTGGGAGGACTATGGCTCACCAAGTTCGTAGACGACTGCAAACTGGGCATCATAATCAACTCTCCAGCTGACACAAACATCCTTCAAAAAGGTCTCACAGAGACAGATAACTGGTGCCAGCGCCATGGTTTAAAGCTAAATGCCAAAAAATGTATAGTCATACCCTTTGGCAAAAACAATGTGCCCACAAATTACCACATAGGCGGAAACCCATTAAGTACAGAGAAGGTTATTAGGGACCTGGGGACCCAAGTTGATAGCAATCTCTCCTTTGAAAACCACATTGCCAAAGTGGTTAGAAAGACCTTCTACATAGCCCACCTCATCACGAAGGGTTTCACATCTAGATCAAGAGAGGTAATCGTGCCCTTTATTCATCCCTCATCAGGCCCATCATAGAATACAATGCCCCTTTTGGGATGTACCTTACCCGACACCTGCAGCAATTAGAAAGACCCCAAAAGTATCTCACCAAGAGGATCAAGGGTCTCAAACAGATGCCATATGCTGCTCGGTTAAAAAACTCCAGCTCTACTCAGTTGCATACCGCCTACTTCAAGGCGATCTATGCCTGACATACAAAGCTATGTCAAATCCAGAATTAATGGACATGCTCCACCTCAGTAAATCTAAATCCCTTAGAGCCACACGCTCGAGGGACTTGAACCTCAGCACAGAAATAAATAGAACTTGCTGGAGGGACAGGTTCATAACCCAGAGGCTCCCTTCGCTCTGGAATAGAATTCCAGTTCATGTGAGGCAGAGCACCTCACTGAATCTCTTCAAGAAGAACCTCGATAAGTGGATGGGGGATCGTAGGTTTGTCCCAGGGATTACTCCCGTGTCACTATTAGACAGAGGCACAGTAAACTAAACCTTAAAAAGGGCACAGTATACTCAAATCAAGGGGTGGCGTAAGCCATACAGAATTGGGCTAGGCTTATAATTGCCCCAGGGCAGATAGCCTAGTATGAACCTATGAACATAATATAAGGATTTATATTCAGATTTACAAGTCTGTCAATACTGCATGCATATGGAAGAGTCAAAGGCACTGGCCTGGTCTACATATAATGTATGAACTGCAGAACTGATACCTGTGGAAATGGAGAGGTTAACAAATGTGGATTAGAGGTTTGGCAAGAGGTTGTATGCCTATCTTTATGAATGTAGGTGGTAAACTGTAGGATTTCAGGATATGCTTGCAGTCTATCTTTTGTAAGATTTTTTTTGTTTGGCTTTAGCTGAGTTTTCTGTAAAATAGAAAGGTAGAACAAAGAGGAAAGTCTGAAGGTGATTAGCTTTAGCTGTGGTGTGATAGTGAGTGATAATGAAGCTGGTAGTGGGGTATGGTGTTTCACTTTAAATGTGTTTTTCACTCTCATTTGTAAGATACTTTCAGAAGCCTTAACTGTACTTGATTATTAACAATAGAATTTACAGGAGCAGAGTCTCCCATATGTCAAACAATCTGGTTACAATTCCTTTTAAAAATAATGCCAGATTTCCATGGGATAGAAATAGAAGAATCAGCATGAACTTGGTTAGGAAAATGGAAATTAAGACAGGAGTCAGAAAAGCAGAAGAGAAGAAACTGATACTGAAGAGTTTCTTGAAGTCAGCCACATCAACGTGACCTTCAAACTCTTGACCCAATTTGGCTTTGTAAAGGGTAGATCATGCCTATTAAACCTGGTGGACTTCTTTGAGAATGTCACCAAAGCTCTAGATGAAGACTATACAAGTACATACAGCCTATCTTGACTTATCCAAGCTTTTGACAATTCCCCACTCTGGCATCATTGAGAAACTCACCCAGCTGGGAATTAACCCAGATGTCACTAGATGGGTAGTCAGTTGGCTCACTGACAGAATGCATACAGTCAAAGTTGGGGATTCCACCTCTACCAGATAGTCACCTAAGTCTGTGTTGATAAGGTCAATGATGATTCTCTCCATGGCCTTGCAGATAAGGCTGGTTAGACTTATGGGACTATAGTTCCCAGGGTCGATTAATGGACCCCTTTGTGAAAGGAAATTACTGTTGCTGTTTTCCACTCTGCTGGGACAAAACCAGTACTTAGACTGTGGTTGAAGAGAGTGCCAAGTGGTTCTACTAGGTCCTGTTTTAGACCATTTAGTAGGCAGCCTGGGATGTTATACAGTCCAATAGAGGCTGTGTTTTTGGCCATGGAGAGTGCGGTTATGACATGCTCATTGGAGATGTTAGGGAAAGGACTGTTGACAGGTATGCTTTGGGGTATGTCTGGTGGGGACAGTAGGTGACGTTTGCACCAAATCTGCCTGCTAGCAAGTTGATGTCCTCAGGATCAGTATGAGTGGTACCGTCCACTACTAGTTTGACTTAAAGCTGGGCCTTCCCTTTTAGATTTCTGATATAACTAAAGAATGCCTTGTGATTATCCTTACCTAGGGATGCTAGTTTAGCTTCGTAATTGGCTTTAGAGGACTTTTCAAAATATCTACTTTGCTTGTTCATCTCTGCTGAGTCAGTTCCGTCTTGTTCTTGGGCATTAGTTTCTTCCTCTTGTTGTATAACCTATTTATGCTTGATGTCCACCAGGGTGGCTTGCCTTTTTGTGAGGACCTTGTTTTGATCCATTCAGGTGCAGCTGAGTCTGTATATTTGTACTGGTGTTTGTACAGTGCATTTGTGTACACCTTTTTAAATGATTCATTGTTGATAGTGGTAGCAGGGGGTTTGAAACTATTTATGTCATCACTTAGGAGGCTGTAGTTTGCTTTGAAGAAAATTTTCATCCTTTTTGCTCTTGAGGGGTGGTCATGTATCATTGTTACTTCGAACAAGACTTATTTATGATCAGACCTTACCAGGGTGGGCAACACACACAGGGTAGTGCAAAGACCTCCTATGTTGATGAGTACTAAGTCTAGGACATTCAAGCCCCTTGTTGGGGTGCAAACTATCTGTCCCAGAGCATCTGTATTAACAAAGTCCAGGAACATTAGGGTGAGCATGTTGGTGTTCATATATGACTCTCCGTTGATGGAAGGATAGTTGGAATCACCCATGACCAAGGTGTTTGTCTGTATAGTGAGTGACTCAAGTAGGTCCCGGTAGGCAGAGTGGTTCTCATGGTGGAGGACGTATAGCTAACAATGATATAGAAAAAGGTTTTACCTACAATTAGTTGGAATTGGAGTAGCTCTAGAGAGTTGTACTATTTGACCAGTCGAGGTGCATTTGTGTTTAATGAAGATGGAAACACCTCCACCTTTGGTTCTTTCATGCTCATTTTGAGGTCTGAATGTGTGGAAAAGCACTGTAGCCTTGCATGGCTTTGGTACTGTCTGTGGTCTTGATGTCTCTGTGACTGCACAGATATCGGCATCTTCCAACGTGAGGAGTGCTTCCAGTGAGTGCAGTTTCCAATTATACTCCTAGCATTAAGCAGCATATACTGGAGTTTGTCTCTAGTGGATTTTTTACGTTGCAAATTTTGTTGCAATGACATTGTCTAAAAAAGGTACTATAGGGGAGACAAGTATTTGCCAGTAACTGAAAGCCGACTGGTGAAGATCATGTTTGGCAAAGCAGCGTGGTCTGTCAACCATATCTTCTCAGGGTGACAGATGCTGAACCCCCTGGATTGACTCCAGAAGTTAAGCCAATTGTTGAATTCAACCATTTTTTTTTATATTGAGGCATCATCCTGGGTGAAGGTAGAATGCTGCTTACGGCTAGGGACATACTTGTCTGGGACACATAATCTGATAGCTCAGTCATGTCTTTCTTCATACAGTCCAGTGAGGTATGTCTCAAGTCATTCAATCCAACATGGACTATGACAGAGTCATAACGATACTTGCTGAGAGACTTGAGTGTGTGTGTAATCTGATGAATTCTGGTGCCTGACAGACAGCTGACCATGACCTTGTCCAGCCTGGTGAAAGGGACATCTGTGTGTCTCACTATGGAGTCATCTATGACCGAGACATTTGTTTTTGAGGTGTTTTACTTTCGGGGCTTATTGCCTGAGACACTGTTGTGTGTATTATTATGTACAGTTAATTAATTTGGGTCTGCAGTAGGTTTGCGCTTGGAAGGTCTCTAGCGAGTACCTCCATGTATGTGAATTTATGTGTTGTGAGCTTGTTATGTGTAAGAGGCAAAGTGTGTGTGTGTGTGTGTGTGTGCTGACAACCTGTTTGATATCTAGTTTGTTATGTGAGAGAACAGATTCCAAATTCATAGTATAGATACATCTCTTACATGTTGTATTTGTTTGTTTTGGGAGTAACTTGGTGATCTTAAATAAAGTGCAGGTATTTGAAAGGAGAGTAAGGAATAACAGAAGTTGCTTGAAGGAGATTTAACCGATCTTCAAATATTAGTTTTTGGGGTAACTGTGCAGCGTTGCTATTCCTATCATCTAATTACGAAAACATGGGTGGTATGTGGCACGTAAACTTGCCAAACAGCAACTTCATGAATACCTACATAATTAATTAACAAAAACTTAGCTATTTCACCTGGAGAAAAAAGTGCACCATGAAAACTTGACAGGTAGCACAACTCTGAGCAATTCAATAAGAAAGAAAAATAAAGAAATTCAGTAAAACAGCAGTACCAATCACATGACAATCTAATGAGTCACTCAGTAAATAAGTCACATCACTATTAATATAAATGAATGCAGAAGTAAACCAGTTAAATTGCATCTAAACAGTATGATGTTAATAGGACACAAAGTGGAGTGTGGAAAAACCTCATTATCAGTATGGTCTGCCTCTCAGCACCTGAAATAAATAAAACACAAAAGATAAGGTTGAGACAACTGGGGAGTTGCTAAAATCACATCATAGAAACACTGACTAGAACAACTCACTTTACTGGAGGTCATTATACTGTGATTGTACATGCCTAAGAGGTACTACTTAAAACCACAGAACAGGAGCCTGCAAGCAGCTCTTTGGTTTCACTTTGCTGCCTTCTTCAAAATACAAACCACAATAGTGTCAAGACTAGTCTTCCAGCAACAGGAGCAAGAATATTCAGTTGAAGGGGGCAGTCCAACCAGGTGCTTCTGCACTAATATTTATCGATTTTAACAGTGAAGGAAGTAGCAAAACCACCAGATCCAGAGTTATTCAGTTCCATAGTTCTGAAAGTATTGTTTGATCCTTTACACAGAGATCCACATGCACAGTTGCTGTAAATTAATTTAATACAACTTTCCCGAATATCATAAATAGCCTTGCATCTCCTAGAAGGAAGACACTAAAAACAAATAATGCAATTTGGTGATCCAAAAAGAGCAGAATGGTAATGAGGGATATAGAAAAAGCCTGGAAAGAATGGCAAAAATATAAAACACAGCATCTTGAAAACTTCAGAATGATTCACAATCATACTAAAAAGCAAATAAAGTAAAAAAACAAAACAAATTATACTATAATAACTTTCAGAATTATAATAAACAGACCCCTAAAAAATCTGGACAGAGAAATCTTGCATGCTGGCCAAAAATTCAACCCTCCCCCCTCCCCAATAATTTATCATTTGAAATTATAATACAACTCAAATCTTATTTCATAGATAGTATAGCATCTCTAACCAAGGATTCCCCAACATCTAATCCTAACTCTGCCCAACAGCCATGTATCACCATATCCACTTTCTCCTTCAAACCTGTGCCCACATCCTACATAAAAGTACTATTAAGCAAACTCAAACCATGCTCCACTTCAACTGATGACCTTCTAAGTGAGTACCTTATAATAGCAGCCAATAGCATTACATATCCTGTCTCAATCCTTATAAATAGTTCAGTCCAGGAAACCCATGTTCCCACTCTCTGGAAAAAGTTACACGTTATCCATCTGCACAAAGAAGAAAATTCAGCAGATGTTACTAAACTTAGATTTACAGTAGTCTTATCCCTCTTTTCTGAAATACATGAAAAATGTGTTCAAAAACAATTGCTAAACTATCTTCTGCAGGAAGAACTCCTATCCCCTACATAGCATGGCTTCCATTCTTTCCAGATAACTAACACTGCACTTCTAATCTATATAGATGCTGTCAGTAAAGCTAGAGATAATGACAAACTAGTCTCCTTATTTCTAGGCTTGTCTAAAGCCTTCAACACAGTTTGTCGCAGCAAACTTCTACTTCAAACGTTCTCCTTACGTCTCTCTCAGACCACCTTTCTATGGTTTAAAAGCTAACTATCCAGTAGTATCAGTCAGTAAAATGGCACTCCACCCTCTCTCTGTACCTCTCAGTCACCACTGGTGTACGACAAGGCTGTATTCTTGGTCCCCTCCTTTAACATTCTCACCAACAACCTCCATGTATCCACACAACAGTCCTCCCTAATACAGTATGCAGATAACTGCACACACATCTGTAAACATAGCACACCTCTAAAAATTTTACTCAAGAAGATTTGACAGCCACTGAAAAATAGTTTTGTAACTCATAACTCATGCTCAACCCTAAAAAAAGCAAATACTTTCCCCCAAATCCCTCTCTCATGGAAAAACAAAATTTAAAGTCCAATCTCTTGACAGTACAACCATTAAAGTCATTTTTCATAGTGAATTATTACCGATGGTAGTGGATAATAATATTAAATTTGAATTGCATATACAAAATTGCATACGAAGAACTCATCAAAAACTAGGGATGCTTTACAAAACCAAAAATTTTCTGACCAACACAAATAAAATTATACTTGCCACTACTTATCTCCTCCCCCCACTTCTTTATGGCACTCTCAGTCTTCAGGCACCAAAAAATCAAAACTTGAACAATGCTATAATAAAGCTGCTAAATTTGCAGCAAATTCCCCTTTAAGAACCCACCACCGCATAGCATTAAAAAGCCTAACTTGGTTAGAACTACCTCATCAACTAGTATATACACAGCTTCATACCACCTATAAAATTATCCAGGCTCTTGCCACCCCCATAGTGCCTTTTTTAGGCATTGTCTCAAGGAAAAAATTCCAGATTTAAAAATGCCATCTAAAAACAACCTCAGGGTTATGCTGCTAAAGGCTAGGAGTCTTAACACGAAACTGCACTCACTGGAAGCAGTCCTCACCTTGGAAAACGCAAACTTTGTGCAGTCACAGAGAACTGGTTCAATGCTGTGGAGGGCATCCCAGTCATGCTGGGTTATACACCTCCTTCCATGTGTTCAGACCACAAACTGAAGGCATGAAAACTAAAGGAGATGGTGTATCAATATTCATTAAAGATAAATACAGCTCCAGATTGGTTAAACAGCATGATTCCCTAGAGATACTTCAGGTGCAATTAACTGTTTGTAGGACACCTATCCAAGTCATTGCCAGCTACAGGACCCCCTCCATGAATCAGGACACCCACTCTGCCTATTTGGATCTACTTGAATCTATCAAGCTACATCCAAACATCATGGTTTTGGGCGACTTTAACTACCCATACATTGACTGGGTAAATTACCTGTGCTCAAACACACTTGCCCAAAGTTTCCTCAACTTTAACCCCAATGCTCTGGACCAGATGGTTGATACCCCCACAAGAGGAGACAACATCCTGGATCTGGTACTTACCAATAAGGGGGACCATTGTGGCACCCCCACTGTTAGGTCTTCCCTGGTGAGATCTGACCACAAATCAGTCTCATTCGAAGTAACTATCCCACCTGACCACCCCCAGCAGCAGCCAAACTAAAAAAAACTCTCCAAAGCAGATTATAAACTCTTATGGGATGGTATAAATAGCTTCACTGCACCTCCCCCCTCAGAAGGAACTGGCAAGTATGCCGAATTCTACATCAATGCTTTATACAAATACCTGTATAACAGCATTGACACAGCCATTCCTGATTTGACCAGAACAAGCTTGTTCACTCTAAGTAACACAGAGAGAACATTTGAGAAGGCAAACCCACTTAGGTTCTTAACCTCTGCTCTTCCCTTCCTCTCTCCTTGCACTTTACTAAAACAAATGCACTTTATTTTGCTTTTGCCTCTTCTTAAAAGTACTCAATTGTATTTATTCTGCTGCATTTATTACTGCTTGGTAGTAGCCTGATTAAATTGCAACTGTTATTCTAAGCCTTTCAGTTTAAGCACTTGGGCTTCAGACCAGTTATTTTACATTAAGAAGGTTTGTGGTCTACACTGTTGTGGCAGGACAGGTAGCTTACATCCTTCTAAATTAGGAATTGCTGACTGAAGGCTCGGTGTCTGTTATTCTAAAAGTGTATCAGTTCTGGTTTAAGCACTTGGGTTTCAGGTCAGTTATTTCACATTAAGAAGGTTTGTGGTCTGCACTCTTGTGGAAGGAAATGTTAGATTCTGCCCTTCTGAACTGAGAATTTCTGGTTAAAGGACTATTGTGCCTGCTTATTTGAATTGCTTCTTTCTAAAACTGGTGCACCTTGTTTGCTGTAGCATAGACTAGATTTAGGCATGCTGAATCTAGCTTTGTTTGTATAACTTCACTAATCCAGGCCATCTTTTTTTGGAGAAGGTTCCCCCTGCACCCTAGTGGCATGAGTGTGCAGTTAGAACTTGTCTGATTGAAGACTGCTGGAACAGGGCTCCGTTTTGAGCTTTTTTACTGGATAACTGGGTAATTTGTTTAAATCAGTTTGCTCATTTTCTATTGTTATATAAAAAATTGCACTTTATTCATCTGCTTTTACTGTATTTGTGTTTCTTCCTACTTTATTGCATTTATTCTGCTGCATTTATTACTGCTTGTTAATAGCCTGATTAAATTGTAACTGTTATTCTAAGCCTTTAATTGAAACACTTGGGCTTCAGACCAATTGTTTTACATTAAGAAGGTTTGTGGTCTGCACTGTTGTGGCAGGACAGGTAGCTTACATTCTTATAAGTTGGGAGTTGCTGATTGAAGGCTTAGTGTCCGTTATTCTAAGAGTGTATTAGTTCTGGTTTAAGCACTTGGGCTTCAGGCCTGTTATTTTACATTAAGAAAGTGTGGTCTGCACTCTTGTGGGAGGAGAGGGAGACTCTGCTCTTTTGAGCTGTGAGTTTCTGGTTAAAGGATTATTGTGTCTGCTTATTTGGACTGTTTCTTTCTGAAATTGGTACACCTTGCTTGCTGTAGCACAGATTAAATTCAGACCTGCTGAATCTAGCTTTGTTTGTATAACATGAGCACTAATCCCGACCATCTTTTTTTGGAGAAGTTTCCCCTGCACCCTAGTGGCAGGAGTGTGCAGTTAGAACTTGTCTGATCGAAGACTACTGGAACGGGGCTCAGTTTTTAGCTTTTTATTGGTTACTTTGTTTAAATCAGTTTACTCATTTGCTACTGTTATATATAAATAAAAAAATGAATAAATACACTTTATGCGTCGCTGCTTAGCTAGGGTTAAATTATTCCTGGCGACAAAGTCTGCTCTTCAAATTTTCCCTTAGAACTAGCCAGTTATTTAGTTTTAGCACTCAAATCTGTTTCTTTGAGCTCAACACTTGTTCAGAACTCATTGTAAGCACTAAATAAGCTACAAATTACTACAGCACTCAACTTTCCTCACTTGTCTAGAGGAAAACAGTTTTTAGTACTTAATAAATAAGCACCTATCCAGGCATGTCTAAGGGTCAGCTCCCAGTGTTTTCTCCTGTCTACCTGATGAATCTGGGCATCTTGGGGCAATGCAGTAATTACCTCATGTACACAGACAACCCTCTCCTCCTACCATCCAACACTACAACCTGTGACAGATGCACTTATATAGCCAAACTGGAAGCAGAGCTCTCTTCACCCAAGACTGGACTAACAGTCAAGAGGAGAAGGTAAATACTTGCACCACACCACACTCATCACATAGTCCCCTCAAAACCTACACCACCAACACACACACACAGCAACACAAAACACACACCTACATTCGCGGAGGCTCTCAATAAAAATCTGCTCAAGCAACAGAGACCTCCATAGCAGAAACGCATGCAACCTCCACCCCCCCAACACAACCCAAATGACACACAGCCCACAAACTCAGTGTGCCACTCAACCACAGTCCATAAGGCATAACAACGTACCCAACACTCTAGTCATAGGTGACTCTATAGTCAGGCACACTGATGTTCCACTCACCAGGCTAAACAAGGAGAAAGGTATGGTCAGCTGCCTGCCGGGTACCAGGATCCACTACATAACACATACACTCAGATCACTCCACAACAAGTACAAATATGACTCTGTCATTGTCCACGTTGGTGTGAATGACTTGAGATGTGCCTCCCTGGACTACATGAAAAGAGACATGGAGGAGCTCTCCGATCTTGTAGCCCAGGCAAGTATGACCCTAGCCCTGAGTAGCATCCTGCCATCACCCAGAATGATACCACAGTACAAGGACAAAATGATGGACTTCAACAATTGGCTAAGCTTCTGGTGTCATTCTAAGGGGATCCAGTATTTGTCTGCCTGGGATGACATGATCGACAGACCACAATGCTTTGCCAGAGATGGCCTGCACCTGTCGCCCTTGGGATTCCAGACACTGGCTAAGGCTCTTGCCACCCCTATAGTGCCCTTTTTTAGGCAAGGTTCAAATGACAAAATCACCACCGTAACAGGTACAAGCAAGCAAAATCAGGGGGTAATGCTACTCAATACTAGAAGGATAAACCTCAAAATGCATTCACTCGAGGCACTCCTTAAAATGGAAAACACTGACATCTGTGCAGTGACAGAGACCTGGTTCAAGGCTCCATTACCAGGCTACAATTCATATCACACCTTTCGGCCACCTAACCTAGACCGAAACACTAAAGGTGGAGGTGTGTCCATATTCATTAAGGATATCCACACCTCCAGGCTAGTTGCTCAGCATAATGCATCAGAGATTATCCAAGTGCAACTAACTCTGGGCAAGACCGCAGTCCAAACTGTAACTTGCTACAGATCCCCCACCATGCCCCAGGTTTCCCACTCCTCATTTCTTGATACACTGGAAAATATTAGGGTACAACCCAACACCCTAATAATGGACAATTTCAACTACCACACCATTAACTGGGAAAACTACTCATGTACCAACTCTTTTGCTCAATGTTTTTTGGAATTCATAAATTCCAACACCTTGGATCAACTTATCCACACCCACACCAAGGGCAGCAATATCCTAGACATGATCATTACCAACATGGGTGACCGGTGTTCCACACCAGAGGTCGATTCCTCGCTGGTCATATCAGATGCTAATCAGCCTAGACATCCACATCCCGCCCCCATCCCTCATTAGGTAAACCACCGTAAAACATTTCTCCAAAGCCAGCGTCATGCTTCTTAAGACAGAAGTGGCAAACTTCGCAACACCCATGCAGACAGACAATAGAGGTACGACTGCTGAATCCTACACAAATGCACTTTATAAGCACTTACACGAGTGCATGGATTGTGCTATCCCTAACAGAACCAAGATGATATCCTCCAAAAAAAGGAAGCCAATCTGGTGGTCCCCTGCCATAAATAAACTCTACAACAGAAGAAACACACTGTTGCAAGAGAGAGTAAAATCCCATGACTGGAAGAACTCCCTGGTCAGCATCAGTAAGAAGCGGAGATCCCTCATAAAATCCTCCAACGCTAGTTATGAAAACAAAATATTCACTGATTCTAAAGACAACCACAAAGCATTCTATAGCTATGTCAAGAATCTCAATGGCAACACTCAGATCTGCTTTGAGTTACAGCACAATGGCACTAAATATACAGAGCCAATTGATATTGCCAACATCCTGGCAGATAGGTTCAGTGCTAAATTTACCCCCCCACCCCCTAAAGGGCCCATGTCTATACCGGAAGAATCCAAAGTTCCTGTAATCACGGCTGCACAGGTAAAAACCACACTCTCCAAAGCCAAGAACAAAGCATCCACGGGACCTGACAACATCCCAGGCTGCTTTCTACATTAACTACAGAATGAACTCGCATCCCAGCTAAGCACCATGTTCAATCATAGCCTCACCTCAGGCTTTGTGCCCACTGAATGGCACACAGCGACAGTTATCCTACTTCACAAAGGGGAAGCCACCACGGACCCGGGGAACTACTGCCCCATTAGCCTAACGAGCCTGGTCTTCAAGGCCATGGAACGTATCATCATGGAACTTATAAACAAAGACATTGGTAATCTCCAAACTCTGGACCACACCCAGTTCGGGTTTGTAAAAGGCAGATCATGTCTCCTAAACCTGACTGACTTCTTTGAAGCAGTCACCAAAGCTGTAGATGAGAGTAAGGTGGTTCACACAGCCTGTCTAGATTTCGCCAAGGCTTTTGACACCATCCTCCACTCTGGAATTATAGATAAACTCACTAAACTAGGTATAAATCTCTTATGTCGCAAGATGGGTTGCCAACTGGCTCACTGACAGAACCCACACTGTGAAAGTAGCAGACTCCAAATCTGACTTCAGACCAGTGACAAATGAGTATCACAGGGTTCGGTCCTGGGTCCTCTCCTGTTTGGTATCTACTTTTCTGAAGTACAGGCTAACACAGAAGGTCTTTGACTAACTAAGTTCGCAGATGACTGCAAACTAGGAGCCATAATTGAAACTCCTAATGATGTGGACATCCTACAAAAGGGTCTCACTGAGACAGATGCCTGGTGTCAAAGCCATGGCCTCAAGCTCAACGCCAAAAAGTGCATTTTCATCCCCTTTGGTAAAAACTCTGTACCCATGAACTACCACATAGGTGGTAGTCTAACACCGAAAGTGCGATGAGACACAGGTGGACAGTAGTCTCTCCTTTCATAATCACATTGCCACAGTAGTCAGGAAATCCTTCTACATGGCACACCTCATCACAAAAGGTTTCTCATCCAGGAAAAAAGAGGTCATTGTTCCCCTCTACTCGTTACTCATTAGACCCATTATAGAGTACAATGCCCCTTTTGGTATGTACCTCACAAGACATCTACAACAATTGGAAAGGCGGCAGAAATACCTCACAAAGAGGATTACTGGCCTCAAACAGATGCCCTACGCAGACCATCTCAAAAAACTCCAGCTTTACTCTGTCACATATCGTCTACTCAGAGGCAATCTCTGCCTAACATACAAAGCTATGTCAAACCCAGAGCTGTTGGACATGCTCCACCTAAAGAAATCCCAATCCCTCCGAGCTACACGCTCTAGGGACCTAAACCTTGTCACCACAATAAACAGAACATGCTGGGGGGATAGATTCCTGTCCCAGAGACTTTCCATACTCTGGAACAAACTATCTATATCAAACAAAGCTCCTCATTAGCACTCTTCAAGAAAAATCTTGATTGGATGGGAAATAGGAAATTCACCCCGGGGATCACCTCTGTGGCTCTGCTCTACAGTGGCACAGGAAAATAATTTTCTTGGATGGCGAAAGCCAGGGTACCTTTTAGGCTAGGCCTGTATAGCCTAGTACCTACCTATAAGAATAAACCTGCCTGGTGGACAACTGCCATTAACATGCTTTACAATGAGAGGAAGAAATTGCTGTCTAAGAGTAAGAGGGAGCGAGCCCTAAACTGGAAACACTCCTACCTCAGCTTAAACAATCAAATAAGACTTCTTGTGAAGTCCTCTAAAGCAAACTATGAATCCAAATTAGCTTCCTCAACTAAGGACAACCATAAAGCATTATTTAGTTACATCCATAACCTAAAAGGAAAGGCCCAGATTTGTGCTGAACTGGTAATGATACCACATATATTGAGCCTGTAGACATAGCTAACCTGCTGGCCAACAGGTTCTGTGAAAATTTCACTCCCCTGTCCCCACCATACATACCCCATGACATCCCTAACACCTGTCTCTTACCTTGTATCTCTAAAGAGAAGGTCATAAACGCCTGGTCTAAAACCAAAAACACAGCATCTATGGGACCTGATAGCATCCCAGGCTGCATCCTACATGGGCTCAAACAATAATTAGCAACACCATTGGGTACTCTTTTCAGTCATAGTCTAAACACCACCTTCGTCCTAGCTGAATAGAAAAAAGCCACCATTATTCCCTTGCACAAAGGTGGTGTTTCCACTGACCCCAGGAACTACAGACTTATTAGCTTGACTAGCCTTATCTGCAAGGCCATGGAACAAATCATCACGGACCTTATCAACAAAGATATAGGTAATCCCCAAACACCTTACCCTATTCAGTTTGGATTTGTCAAAGGGCGATCATGCTTGTTAAACCTGGTGGACTTCTTCGAGACAGTCACTAAAGGATCTGGACAAGGGAAATATTTGCATACAGGCTACCTAAACTTAGCCAAGGCATTTGACACTATCCCCACACTCAGGCAATATTGACAAACTAACCCAGCTAGGGGTAAACCCTTGTATTGTTAGATGGGTCACATACTGGCTCACTGATAGAGCCCATATGGTCAAAATAGGAGAATCCACCTCCAACAGCAGACCTGGTGCTCCACAGGGATCAGTCTTGGGACCCTTACTATTTGGAATCTATTTCTCTGAAGTACAAGCAAAAACTAAAGGTCTGTGGCTGACAAAGTTTGCTGATGACTGCAAACTGGGAGTGGTCATAGAATCTCCAAATGATGTCAACATCCTACAAGAGGGTCTTACACAAACAAATGATTGGTGCCAAAGTCATGGCCTTAAACTCAATGCAATAAAATGTATTATCATCCCATTCGGTAAGAGCGACATTCCTGCTAACTACCACATCAATAGCAACACCTTAAGTATGCACTCAGTGGTGAGAGACCTGGGCACACAGGTTGACAGCAACTTTACCTTTGATCACCATATCTCCACAGTGGTAAGAAAGGCATTCCATATTGCTCATCTCATAAGTAAAGGCATTGCCTCCAGAAAAAAAGAAGTTATAACCTCCCTCATCAGGCCAATAATTTAATACAATGCCCCCTTTTGTATGTACCTTTCCAAGCACCTGCAGCAATTGGAGAGACCACAAAGTTTCCTCACAAGGAAAATTCAAGGTCTTCAGCATCTGTCCTATGTGGATCATCTGAAATCACTGTCACTTTATTCTGTTTCATACAGACTACTCTGAGGCAATCTCTGCCTTGCATACAAGGCAATCTCTGACCTTGCTTTATTGGAAATGCTGCATATCCATAAGTCAAATGATACATGGGTTACTCGCTCTAAAGACCTTAAGCTGGTATGTGACATTAATAAAATCTGTCAGAGGGACACATTTGTCTCCTAGGGGTTACCACACCTTTGGAATAGACTCCCACTTCATGTCAAACAGAGCACCTCATTGTCTTTAAATGTGGTCAGTTTAGATAATTACATAATCATTCCAATTAGATTTTATTGGACCAGCTAGCTCTAGGTAGATATAAAAGTTTTCAATGTCTGCTGTTTGTTATTGTGATTAAGTCCTTTTTCACAGCAGACAGAAAATAGTTCAATATTGTAATACAGCTTCAGAGTGTTTCCCGAATCCTGACATAAACCGTCAGTTATATAGACATACTTGTAATAAAAGTTATAGAAATGCATCAGTGTAGACCGTAACAGTATTTAAATATCTAAAGTTTATACAGTACTTGATTTCTCTTGCTTTATTCATATGATACAGCATGAGTACATTACTACTTCAAAATGTAATTATTGTGATTATACCAGTGCTTTTTCATGAATCCAGGATTCCAGAAAAATGCTTATTCATGTCAAAGTTTACATTTTAAAGGAAAAAATAGTTATACTGGCAGATAGTGTAACATATCAATGCTCCAGATTGCTACTTATTTTTGTATCACAGAACACAAGGTTTGATTCCTTCAATTTCTATCTATGGTGTACCTGTGGGCAAGTTGTATAACAAAAACGTAATCTTGAAATACAGCTAAAAATGTATGATTGTGTCTAATGGGTTTATCTGGTTAAAGAAATTAATGTAGTATACTAAGAGTACATTGGAACATAATTTATGTTACTGTAAAATGTTTTGCTTTTGTTGTATTTTTCTGGGAACTTTAATTGTGGAAAAATACATTATTGTGAGTATCAATGGTCCAGATATTTTTAAAATTATTTGTTGCATGTTTTCTAAAACCAAAATTGACACAAATTATATAGTAGTTTATAACTTGGTTACTGCATTTGCTGACTCAAAAGAATAATATGACATGTATATTTTGAGTAATACAAGCTATACCTACATTTAAATACTGGTTTACAAAAAAATGAGTAAAGTGTCAACAGAAATAGAAAATTCAAGAGGTGAAGCAAAACAGGCAGAACAGACACAGATTAAGAGTCAGTCTGAGGTGTGTTACAAGTCTGCAGTCCAGTAAACAGTTTGTAAAAATGTGTTGAATTATCAGTACTGGAACCAGTGAAGGTTGCAAGTCAACAGTTTAAGGTTCAGGAAACCAGAAGCATGGCATTTTACAGATAACTTGCTCCCTTTTCTGTGCAATAAAGTTTACTTTGTTTTGATGAGATTTACATCTACTCTAGTAAGCTCTTTATGACGGGTTACACTATAAGTGGACAAAAGCGAATGCACCGAGGATCTGAATCTCTAAACTGCTTATGCCGAAAAATACTTTTTCATAGTGTTTTTTAGAGGGGGACATTCTCCCTGCACCCCAATGTGGGGGAAAGCCCCCCAGACGCCAAACATATATACCAACTCTATTGCACCAGCTTAAAAAGGGTAAAATTCCCCCAAAAGGGAATCACTTCCAGCACAATTCACCAAAAGTAATTTCCTGTGTTTATTGATGGCTTGAACCTCAGACAACTGAAGCTTAAATGTTCAATCTTCATCCATCAGTAGGTTACCCCTTCATGACAGGCAACCAGAGTATGATTATGAAATTTCTCCAAGTGACAAAAGTAAAATCTAATCAATTTATGTCAGATAAGCTTTCAGAAACTGTGAAAACAAAGGCAATTTGTGTTTTTTGCATTGGATGAAGTTGTTATGCAGTAGTTCACCAGAACAGACTGCTACCTTGATAGAAATGTCAGAAATTGCAGAATATTTTTTAAATTGACAGTATTAGCCAAGTAAACAAAATTAGGTTTGTGCTAATCAGAAAATTTGTTTTTTATTCCTGCCTAACTAGTAGTTATTGGTTTAACATGCAAAGACTCAAATATCTTGAACCAACAAAACATTCATGCAGCAAAATACTACAGACACATTTAATATATTCATTAGATAGTCCATAAAATCATATTAACTGAGTTTCACAAGAAATGTAAAGGAAAATTCCACTTTAGAACTTAAAAAAATCTATTTTTTTCACTCTGTTTTCTGAGCTGTTTAACACCTCAAACTCACTCTGTTTCTTACAGAATTTTAATACGTTTTCTGCAAAATGGCTGCCAATGGGGCTTGACGTATCAACATGATCTTGTTTTTCTTTGAGTCTTTCTTTCCTATACTGTAATCCATTTCAAGTTTGCTTTATACGAGTCATACTAGACATAAGGGAGTAGTGGTGTATTGCCATGCAATTGACATATAATAGCATTAGTGTCAGTCACGGTCATCTCATGTACCTTCTGTAACAGGGCTGCTTCTCTTATTCCTTGAATTGCCCTAATTTGTGTGTCTCAGGGCTTGTTTACAGTATACTAAGGAGTTATACTGCTGCAACAAAAAAAAGTTTCTAAATCTCAGGTCTCTGTTTGAACTATCTTTTTTGCAGTCCAAGATAAACTGACAGTCCCCTCTCACATACTTTGGTAAATGTGTTGATACTTTACAAGAAAGAATATTTTCTGACTTTTCTCTAAATGTCACCGATATCTTTGATACGCATTTAAGTCATCTTAAAATATAAAGCAGTATAAACAACCAACATTTAAAGCTTAGCATTTCAATACTGTGATGCTGCTTGTGTAAATTTGTCAAAAGAAGTGACAACAGCTTTGAACACTAACTGATCTAATTGCTCTGTTTTGCTATGAAAGGCATGGCTACATTGGAAGTAGCTGTGAATCAGTACGTTTTCTTCCTCTTTGCAATAAAGACAATGGAAAACAGTTTCACACCTCACTGTCTTTTTTTATAGCCGTCGTCGTGCTCCTGACATCAGCAAGACTAATTATCCATAAAAGATTGTCAGCAGTACCTGACTAGAAATTTCTCTGTCTGTATGTCACGCAGGTGTAGATAAATTCCTCTGCAAAGTATGTGAAAAGTTAAGCTTAGAAAAAAAAAAGTGGGGGGATCTTTCCCTTCATTTGACTCCAGGTCAAGGAAATTAAAGTTCCATAAAGTGCAGGCAGTTTTCTGGTACCTATACAAAACTGAAACTATATTGTAGGGAGAAAAACAAACGGGGTTGAATTAAACTGTAAGAGAATCTGGAGTTTTCCTTTAAACATTATTGAATTTATGTGTAGATTTATAAAAACCGTCACACTTAGGGTTATATTTAATGTGTATTGTTGATTCCTGCTACTTGCAAATTAATTGAGGTATTACTACTTGCTATTAGTATACTATCACATCACAGCTAGATTAAGCATAATTTTATATAAATTATATGTATTTTCCAGAAATTACAAGGGACATTAAAAGATTACATTTTTGTAAAACAGATTTGTCTCTAAGCATTTTGCAAGTACCTTTACATATTCTCGAGGTAGAATGGTACACAACCAGTTCTAGTTACTAATCCAGTGATATGAGAAAAAAAAATTGTAATTAGAAACATCTGACAGCAAATACGTGACAAAAGAGTTGAGTATAATACTAAGGAAAATGACATGCATATCACTGATTAAGCTTAGTTACAGGTACATTTAAACATGAAAACATGTAGTTACTTTTTTGTTATCATTAAGAGACACCAAGGTAAATAGTAGTGAGACTACTTGCAGAATTGCATATTATGACAACAGATAAAGTAAGACGTGGCATAAATACCACTGTCATGTATCATCTTAACAGATAACTCAAAAAATATAAAATATCTTTGGTAGCCATAATTTTACTTTACAGTGCTATTGCCAAACTCATTTGTTAAAACAAATTTTAGAAACTATCTTAAACAAAAGGGTGTCAGTTATTGTAATAGCTGTTGGCACTGTTATCTTAAGGGCAGGAAAGCTGGATTAAACATACATTTACAGAGGAAAATAAACACACGTGAAGGCAATCAATCTGGTTAAAAAAGGAAGAGGGGAACAATCCTCGCTTCCTCATTTTATTGTAAAGCACATGATCATATGACCTCTCGACCTCTCCAACGACGTCAGATACTTAATGTCAACAAGTTTACATCTGACGGCTTACTGGATTCTTTGACAAAGCGATTGCTCCTTGATTGTCCTCAAATATTGTTACTGGCACACATTTGCACTCTCCATTCATTCCACTCAGCAACTGCACAAGGTACAAACTCTCCTGTGTTGTTGCTGCTAGTGCCATGTACTCTGCCTCGCATGTAGATAAAGCTACCGTTTGTTGTTTCTTCCAATTTCCATGAAATAATAGGCCCATCTCTGTTACGACTAAAACAATAACCTGTTGTACTACGCCTATCATTTTGATCTGTTGCCCAATCTGCATCACTATATGTTACAAGCTGAAGTTTCTCTTCACTTTTCTTGTAACACAGCTCCCTGTCCAATGTACCTTTTAAGTACCTTAACGCGTCTGGCTATTGTTAAATGAGATTCATTCGGTTGTGTCAAATATTGTGAAAGTTTACTTACAATCCAGCTAAGATCAGGTCTTGTGCATTTCATAACATACATCAAACTACCCACAAGCTCAACATTTTCTTGGTAGATTCACTGTCACATTCAAAGTTTGTTTTTTGTTCAGAAGGGGTACTTCTTACTTTACAATTAGACATAATACATTTCTCAAGAATTTTTTTTTGTGATGTACCTCTTTTGGTTCATTTTTACTTCACCACTGTTCTGGGTAAAGTCAATGCCTAGAAAATATGTCTTAGCTTTCCCAGATCTTTCATTTTAAATTTAGCTTTGAGCATTTCTTTTATATCGTTCAGTGATTCATTGTCACTAGCTGCAATAATGAGATCATCAATCCATATAATTAGGACCGTTTTCTCATTTTCAGCCTGTCTAGTGTACACACAGTGATCTGCCAGGTTTTGGACAAAACTATTTTCACAAAGATAATTGTGCAACATTTTGTTCCAGTTACGTCCGGATTGTTTTAATCCGTACAATGACTTATTGAATTTACAAACCGATTTTTCATCATTCTTTTCAAAGCCTTCAGGTTGCTCCATATACACCTCACAGTCAATAGGAGCATGTAAATAGGCCGTTTGTACATCCATCTGGTGCAACTCTAAATCATACTGAGCTGCCATCTGCATTAGACTTCAAACAGATGTCATACTTGCAGTTGGTGCAAATGTTTCATTGTAGTCTATACCAGCAACTTGACTGTAGCCTTTAGCCACATATCTGGCTTTGCAAGTCTCAGTATTATCTGCATTGTCTTTTACGGTGAAAGCCCACCCACCCCCCCACTGCATTTTTATCTTCTGACAGTGAGGTGAGTGTGAATGTGTTGTTTTCCTTTAAAGACTTAAGTTCCTCCTTCATAGTTTTGACCCACTTCTCCAAGTTAGATGAAGTCATGACCTCTTTAAAGCTCTGTAGTGTGTTGCATATTAGTCGGTAACAATAGTCAACATTAACTGTCACATAATCATCGTTTTCAACGTTGCACTCATAGTCCTTCAAGTATGCAGGTGGTTTTCTCTCTCTTTTGGAGTAGTGTGTATTCTGCCTTACCTCTTCTTGTCTTATTTTTGTGTCTCCATCATTTATTGTAGATTCAGTGCGATTTACTTGCATTTCTTTTGTGACTTGACTGTCAACTTTTGATTCTGATTTAACGTGCACACTTCTTCTGGTACTAAAAACTTCATCCATCATTTCTGGGTCTGTCTGAATCTGGCATTCAGCAACATTCTTAGTAATGAATTTGACTGACCTATGTTTAAGGACCCTCCCTGTGTCTGGACAACAGACTAGATATGATGGGCTGTTTTTATCATATCCAACAAAGATCCCCTTATCACATCTTGGGTCTTAACTTCTTTTTATTTTGTCTGTATGTATAGCACACTGATCCAAATTCTCCCATCCTTGAAAGATCAGGTTTCTTTCCTGTTAGTAGAATGGGGTCTGTCCCACATGCCTGTTATAATATCTGTTGCGAATAAAAGCAGCAGTCATTACTGCGTATGTCCACAATTCTTTAAGTAGATCACTCTATCAACATACACCTTGCCATTTCAAACAGTGTTCTCCAGTTTCTCTCTGCTGTCTCATTCTGATGGGGTAAGGTGCTGATGTTTCGTGTCTTATAGCATTTTTATGCAGTAGTGACTGAAAATCTTTTGACATGAACTCAGTGCCATTATCTGATCTGATGCACTTTACCCTACCATAAGGGGCTGAATCTGCAATGAACTTTTCAGTCACTTTGACTGTGTCACCCTTGGCTTTCAGAAAGTAGACAGATGTTACACCTGAGTAGTCATCAGTAAATATTAAAATGTACTTAATCCATCTTTTGCTATTGACTCAATAGGGCCAGCCAAATCAGTATGGACTAACTCAAGTACAGTTTTTGCTCTTGCATCTGGTTCTCTGCTTCTGCTCTAGACAAATTTCCCTTGCATACGGGTTTCACAATCTAGGTTAGATCTCTCAACTTTACCTTTCATTTTCATTCCTTTTACCACCTTTTCTAATTTTGACACATCTTAAAAATTACAGTGACCAAGGATCTTATGCCATGCCTGAATGTCATGACAGCTCTGAGATGCATCATAATGTGTCTCACCATCGTTTTCATCATATGTGTCTAAATAATCGAGTCTATCATACTCAATTATATCAAACCTGGTGCAGTTTTTATAGATGAGTTGGTCCCGTCCTTTTTAAAGTTAATTGAGGCCCCTTTGGACGTTGCCGCCTTAAAAGAAAAGATGCTTTGTGGATACGTCGGGATGTACAGCGCCTGAGTCATCATCACCTTTCAGCAGCCATATCTCCACATTACCTTTCTTCTGCGCAACACCACAGGTTCCAGTCCCGTCAGCCAATTCCACAATGTGCTCCTCCGGTTGGAAAGTTGCATCAAAGTATTTAAACTTTTTCAGGTCGTTAATTATGTGACGTGGTGCCAGTGTCCACCATTAATCCTTTCTGTTTTAATCCACGGATCTGATGCTCATTCATTCTGAAGGCAAATGTGTGATCATCCACGTCAGTTGCTTGTTTCACATTATCTTTCTTCTTTCGTCTGCAGTTACTGTCCTTGTGGCTGGTGCTTTTGCATAAACTACACCACTGTCTTTGTCCTTTATATTCTTTCCGGCATTCCCGTGCCGTGTGTCCCTTTTGGCCACAGCTATAGCATGTAATCTCTGCTTTTACTCTTTCTCCAAAGCCACTCGCTTTCATCACATTATCATTACTTACGGCGGCATTACATTTCTCAGTATGTTCATAACTTCTCAACCTTGTTTTGAACTCACCAAAGCTCAACTTATCATCTTGCGTGATGTGGACTGCAAATGGTTTAAAAGTTTCAGGCAATCCTTTCAGAATCATTGCAATTAGTAATTCATCACTGAGCTTCTCCCCAGCATTTCTAAGTGCCGAAATGGCCATTCCAGCCCGAATAATAGTCTGTAACACTTTCACTGTCAGCCTTCTGGAGACTTGTTAATTCAGTGTATAGGCTAATTACCCGTGGCTTCCCTTTTCCAGCAAAGTGGTCTCACAGGATCTGAAGCACATCTCTACCATTGTCTGCAGCTTCTCTCATGACAAGGGACAAACTTTTGTCGTCCAAGAACTGTATTAGTTCTGCATAGGCCTCCTCATTTTTCTCAGCATCGCCTTCCTCCTCATTTTCGTCATCCTCTGCGTCCTGCTACACATCTCATAAAATGGCATCTTTCACCCCTAGCAAGCGCAGGTGTTCTAAAAACTTTGTCTCCCACAACTTGTAATTCTTTTCATCTCCATCAAAACATAGCCTATGCCATTGGCTTCCTACTTCCCTCCTGGGCCCACAATGTGTTGGCGCTGTCATCTTAAGGGCAGGAAAGCTGGATTAAACATGCATTTACAGAGGAAAATAAACACACGTGAAGGCAATCAATCTGGTTAAAAACGGAAGAGGGGAACAACCCTCACTTCCTCCTTTTATTGTAAAGCACATGATCACATGACCTCTCTACACCAATGATGTCGGTGTAAGAGCACAAATACAATCATTTACACTCTTATTATTATAAGCCAAGAATAGCCTTACTAAATTCAGAGTCAAAACGATTTATTAATTCTCTAAGTCATGGCTATGCCCATGCACCTCACCTTTATGATCTACATCAACAAACACTTCTCATTCATACTAACCTTAACCACTCATCACACTATAAGTACATTTTAATACCTGCCCTCTCTCCATTCTTGGGAGGAATTATATCATTTTTACCCTAGCATAATATAATAAACTTCGAATACATTTGTATATACTGATTGCCATATTTGTCAATTTTATTTATTTTTATTATTATGTCACTGGTGTCTCCCTCATGCTTTATTGTATCCTAAGTATTCGACTGTTAAAAATTGTATGTATATATGCTTTTTTTAGTTACATTTATATTACTGTTTTATTTGTAGTTATTCAACTTTCTAAAGCTTTTCTCCCCAGGCCTCCACTGAAAATGGGCCTTTGCTAACCAGTCAGACTTTCCTGATAAACAAATGGCAATAAATAAAATTCTGACAACAGAAAACACAGCTATTTCAAACGCTCAGTATGATAAATGTCTAATATTACAGACATTTTCTACAGAATGCAGTGCATGTGTGCACAGACATAGATATTACAAACTCATATCACAGATTGCCCTATTCGGGCATCAGCTTTAAAGATAAAAGTGACTGGTGTTTGTGACACATTTATCAAGACAAATTATAAGATTAACTAAAGAAAAAAACAAGCAGTGAAAGTTTTTAGTAGTTCTCACAATATAACCAATCAGGTGGTTCTGGTGGTGTAGAGGGATAAAGGCCAAAATAAAGCCTAAACTGTTCTAGATTCGATTAGCAGCTCAGGTGATGCGATGGAGTTCATTGTTCATGCCTCAAAGGATGAAATATACTCAGTGGACATTTTGATTATTTCTTGTAAAGAGCTATTGTGTCACAATTACACCTTGCCTGATAGCAAATAAACACGAACAATTCTTTTTCTGTTGTGTGCTAGCATGAATAGCCATTTCTGATCTTATAATTTAAATATTTGTAAATACACCATAGAGTAGGTTGAACTTACTATACTGTAAAAGGTAATTTCTTCTTGATAAATTACAGAGATTGCACCATCTTGTCTCTATTAACTATGTATTTGAAGGTGTAACCTGGAAATAAACTGTCAATACAACTGAATGCTACAAAGTATGGTTCTCACTTGTGCAATAAAATATCAGTCGCCTGTCAACTGTGTATGCTATGCTAACAATTACAGCTATTCATTTGACTCCATGGAAAAATACATGCAAAAGTTTTATCTGGAGTAGCACTTCAGTCATAAGGGCATGTCTAATTTAGTCCTTTAGACCTAGTAAAGGTAATTAGGTCTAGTCATAAAAGCAACAGAAACTGTGACCTGCTGTTCATTCATAACTCACTTGCATAGTTGCAAACGGTCAATGACCTATACACATTTCTGTATAGAACTGCAGTTGTGCAAAGTACAGGTGCTGCAAGTACAAAATTGTCAGTTTGCTACAGAGCAGCTGCAAACCTATGTGCATAAAGGAAGAATTTGTGCACAGCTTTGGAGGGTTGTTTGAATGACGCCACTTTGGGACTGGAACTCAGGTTGATTGAGAGAACAGAACTAGGATGTAATATAAATATTTTTCCATCATTGTTCCTACATTTACACCACTGTTAAACGCATATACTTCAAATACCTTTGCACCTTTGTGGGTCATGTCCTAGGAGGCAGATTGCAAATCTCCAAAACACTGCCCATACCTGTGCATGACCTCTGGGGGGGGGGGTCAGTTTTACATATCTATACATATACATATGAGCAAGAAAGTGAAGTGGCCACATAGTACCTTTTTTAAATTAAAAAAAAAAACTTTATTAGATTATCACTTGTGGCATAGGCAAACAACATTTATAGAAAAGAAAACAGACCATGTTGTTCAAATTTACAAACATTATGCACACATATATTCTTTTTTACAATATAATCAATCCAAAATTACATAAATTAGTTAATTCCTTCTTTCCCTTAAACCTCATTCCTCCAATACATTTTTCTGCTTGTATTGGTCCCACAATTCCCATTTTGTTCTATGTAACTTACTCCCACAATTTTCTAAAGATCCCAATTCCAGTTCTCTTATCTCTGTTACAATATTTGCCACTTCAAATACTGTTGGCTTAGACTTTGATTCCCATTTCTGATAATTGCTTTTTTGGCAGCCGCCAGCATTAAATGTAAAAAAAGGTGTTACCATATTCTAGGCAATTTTGATCCTGTATCCCAGGTCAAAAAAATAACTTCCTTAGTTACACCCATTTGCTCACCCAGTATTTCTGGCGCAGTTCTCTGCAAGGAAATTTTAAAGTCTGCCAACTCATTACACTCCCAAAACATATGTTCCCAGTTACCTCTTTCTTCCCCATCACACCTCCAACATTTGCCATCTACCTGAGGAAAAATTCTTTGGAGTCTGCTTGGAGTATTAAAAATACCTATGCAAACACTTCCAAGCAAAAATCCTAAATCTTCCAAACTTTGTTGCATGTTTGGGAGCCATACATATGTCCTCCCATTGTTTCTTTGTGAATTGCTTATCAAAGCTCTCTTCCCAATCTTTTTAACCTCCTCTGATGGATTCCTGTGGTGATTGGGCAATATATTATATGCCCTGATAATAATCCCTTTTTAACAGCAGCTCTTGTTCTAGATTGAAAAAAAAAACTCTACCAGTCCAGGTCTTTCACTTAGGATTCCCTTTATCCCTTTCTCTTTCCTGGAAAAAAACAAAAAAAAAACAAAACAAAAACTTGAAAGTGACTCAGAATGTTCCACAACACTGACATGTCCTTTCCTGTTTTCATCAGGTACAAAAAAGAAGTTATGTACTCACCATAACATTCCATGTTTGTAGTCCATCTCGCCCTTCATTCTTACATGAGTTCGGAGCACTTGGCCTTTTTACAAGCTCAAAGTCTTCTAGTTGGCTCGTGGCTAGGTAGGTATCCCATGGTGCACCAGTACAATCCCCAGATCTTGTTTGCTGCTAACTAAGAGAAATAACAACAAACCATACAGAAAAAGCCCAATAAAAGGTCTCCAGTCAATAATAATAATATATTTCTGTCTCTAGATCCTTCCAGGATGAGGGTAGGAGGGTGGGTTCATAAGAATGAAGGGCGGGATGGACAATAAACATGGGACATTATGGTGAGTACATAACTTCTTCATGTTCTGTAGTCCTATCCCGCCTTCATTCGTACACATGGGACAGCGTCCCTAGCACCTTATTCTTGGGTGGCTCAAGGAAAAATACTCCTGAGTACTGTGGAACCAAAGGATGCTCTACCCCTGGAGGTCAAATCCAATTTGTAATAAGTGATAAATGTGTGAGGGGTAGCCCAAGTTGCTTCTGCACAGATATTATCAAGTGGGACCCTGGCTTGAAAGGTTGCAGAAGTAGACTTGAGATCTCGTAGAATGAGCCTTAATTTTGAAAGGTAAAGGCTTACCATAAGAAGAGTAAATGTAAGCTATACAGCTAGAGATCCAATTAAAGAGGGTCACTTTGGAAGCTGGTAGACCTAATCTGGAGTTGGAGAAGAAAATAAATAATTGGTCTGACTTCCTGAATTCCTTATTCTGGTGCAAATAAAAACGTAATTGTTTATGAACATCCAACTGATGAAACCTGTATTCTGCTGTGATGGAATGATTAGGGAAGAACACCGGAAGTTCTATGGGTTGGTTCAAAGTGTTATGGGAACAGACCTTGGGGACAAAGGCTGGATTAGTACAAAGAGATACTCTGTCTTTGTGAAATATCAGATAAGGGGGTTTGACAGACAGTGCTTGTAACTCTGACACTCGTCTAGCAGATGTGATTGCCACCAGAAACAAAGTTTTCCAAGACAGAAATTTCAAAGGCAACGAATGAGATGGTTCAAAGGGTGGAGACGTCAATTTGGATAGAACAAAATTCAAGTCCCATGAAGCAACCGGTTCCTGAAGGGGAGGTCTTAACAAAATGGCACCTTTAAGGAAGGTCTTGCACAACCTATGTGACATCACATTAGAATCTTGTAGACCTAGATGAAAATTAGAGATCACTGCCAATTGAACCCTGATTGTGGCAGCTGCAGATCCCTGGTGGAAAAGTTCAGACAAGAATTCCAAAACCACCGGAATAGCAGCAGTATAAGGGTCAACATTATGTTCCTCAGCCCAGATAGAAAACTTTCTCCATTTACTGGAATATAATTTCCTAGTGGAGGGTTTATGAGAAGACGTAAGGATATGAGTCACTGAGGGTGAGAAGTCATGAAGCCTGACTAGGAATGGAACTGGAGCAGCCAAGCTGTCAAATTGAGGGTGCGTAGGGTGAGGTGAAGCGAGCCTGACATGTGCGTCAAGAGATCTGGCACTGGGTCCAGAATCCATGGATTGTCTAGAAGGTGAGACCCGTGAAAGGGGAACCAAACCTGTCGAGGCCAGTAAGGAGTAGTGGAGGATCAGTTTGCTTCCCAGCTGTTTCACTTTCTGAATCATCTTGGATATGAGAGGAAAGAGAGGGAAAGCATAAAGGAGACCCAGAGACCAATCGTGAACAAGTGCGTCTCTCGGTGACTCCCCCAGAGGAGGGATGAGGGAGAAATAGCTGTTGCTTTTGGCATTGATTGGGCTGGCAAAGAGATCACAGCAAGGCTGTCTCCATCTGCGGAAAATCTACTCTGCTATTTCCTGCTTCAGAAACCATTCGTGAGGCATCAAAATTGCCTGACTGAGTTTGTCGGCTATCACATTGGTTGTCCCCGGGATGTGCATCGCCACCAGAAAACGCTGGGAAGATATTGCCCATTTCCAAACTCGAATGGCCTCAGAACAGAGTGGGTATGATCTGGTTCCGCCTTATTTGTTGATCTACCATACTACCGACATGTTCTCTGATTGTATTGCAATCGTCCCAAGAGGAAGAAGGTCGTGAAGTGCTTGCAATGCCAGGAGCATCGCCCTCAACTCTAGAACACTGATATGCAGGTGAGCCTCGTGATCTTGCCATGTGCCTTGGACAGTCTTGCCTAGATAATGCCCCCCCCCATGTGTGAGGCATCCGTGGTAACAGGTTGGCGAGGGACAAATGGAGTGCCCGTGGTTAACTGATTGGGTTGAATCCACCAAATGAGGTCCTTGCAAGAGTCTGTTAACAGAATGTGGTGAGTTAAGGGCAGTTGTTGGAAGGACCACTGGGACAACAGCAGCCACTGAAGAATCCGTATGTGTAGTCTGGCTAGCGGCACTAGTAGTATGGTAGAAGCCATGGTCCCTAGAAGCTTCAGAACAGTCTTGGCCTTGACTTTTCAGAGAGGGAGAAGACGGTGAATTTGAGGTACCAGATTCTGTTCCCTTTCTACTGGAAGACTAGCTAATATGGCTAGTGTGTCTATTTCTGCACCTATAAAAATCACAAATTGAGAGGGCAATAAGGCAGATTTTTCCCAAATTATAGTAATCCCCAACTGGGCACAGAGTTGAATAGTAGCGTCCCTGGTCTGAAGAAGTAGATGCCTGGTAGGGGCAGTCAGGAGCCAGTCGTCCAGATACGGAAACATCTTTAATCCTCGACATCTTAGGTGAGCTGTCACTACTGCCATACACTTGAACAACCCGGGGGCTGTGGTGAGACCAAAGGGCAGAGCACGAAAAGTACAGTTGTGTACACTTACCGTAAATGTAGATGTTCGAGTGTATTCACTGTTGCAGTCATTACATTTGGGTAATCTGCTGGCAGGTTGCCCTCAGTCAGCCTGAATAACAAAGTCTTGGGTCCTGCGTCGGTTGCTGTCTCCTCTTCCATGACATCAGGGGTATAAAACATGCAGCCGATGCCATTTTATTCAGTTTTTTTTTGACCCAGACTGCAACAGTGAATACAGTCGAACATCTACATTTATTGTAAGTGTACACAACTGTACTATGTTCTTCGTGTTTCACTGCTGCAGTCATTACATTTGGGTAGAATCCCAAAGCTATGGATGGGAGAATGGAACTAAACAACATTAGGAGTGGCTATAAGGCTCTGCAGAACTGCAGTGGCAAAGCCTGCCCTGGATTTGGAGAAGAGAGGCAAATGACAATGCTTTGTGAAGGTATGAACAGAGCTCCAAGTAACAGCTTCTAGAATGTCTTTGGTTGGAACCCCTCTGAGAAAAGCTGCTGAAGTAGAGGCAGCCCTGGTGTAATGTGATCTGATCCTCTTGGGCACAGGTTTACCATGGTGCAAGTAGCAGAAACGAATGCAGTGGCTTATCCACTTAGAAATAGTCTGCTTTGATATAGCCTTCCCCTCTGACCCTGCAGCAAATGCTACCAGTAGTTGCTCAGACTTTCTTAGAGATTTGGTCCTGTTTAAGTAAAATCTTAGTTGTCTGTGTACATCCAATGAATGCAGAATCCGCTCCCCCTTGTTCTGCGGATTTAGGTAAAATGTTGGCAGGTGAATGGTCTGGTTAACAGCCACACTGGATACCACCTTAGGCATAAAAGAAAGATTGGTCCTGAGGGACACCCTGTCTGGGTAAAATATAATAAAAGGCTCTACTGCTATGAGAGCCTGTAGTTCTGAAACCCTTCTTGCTGAAGTGACTGCCAAGAGAAGAGCTGTTTTCCAGGATAGAAACTTTATAACCGCAGTAGCTGCTGGTTCAAAATGAGGCAGGATGAGTTTTTCCAGCACAAAACTGAGGTCCCATGCAGGAGTTGGTGATCTTCTGGGAGGCCTTAAATTTTTGGCCCCTCTAAGATACTTCTTAAGCAGAGGATGAGAAAAGAGGGGAGGGCTCTGTGTTGTAATGAGCCGAGATGGCAGACACATGGATTTTTATTGAAGAAAAAGATAGGCCCTTCTCAAGTATCTCAGTCAAATATTGTAAAATCTGAGGAATATTGGGCTTTGCTGTGTCTGTTCCTTGTGCTTGGTTCCAAACACAGAATCTCTTCCATTTATCAGCATAAGATTTTCTAGTACTAGGCCTTCTGGCTTCCAAAATGACATCCATCACAGATTTACTGAGAGGTGTTGTTTCAATAATTAGTTGATCAGCCATGATGCAAGATTCAGAGTTTGGAGCTGAGTGTGCAGAATTTGATAGTTCTGCTGAGACAGTAGATGAGGTATTTGAGGCAAGTACCATGGAGGAAGCAGAGACATATTCCTTAGAAATGGGTACCAGTGCTGGTGAGGCCAGTCCGGATTAACTAGGATCATTTTTGGTTTTTCCTGTCCGACTTTTAGTAAGATCTTGGAGAGTAGAGGCAGAGGGGGAAAGGCATAGACTGATAGGTTATTTCCAGCTAAAGGATAGGGCATCCACTTTCCATGCTTTTTTGTGATGAGTTCTTGTGCAGAATTTGTCCAACTGATAATTTTGGGGAGAGGCAAATAGATCTATGCCTGGGCTCCCCCATTTCTGTGTTAACATGCTGAAGATTTGTGGATCCAGTTTCTATCTGTGCAGGTCCATAAGATTTCTGCTTAGGTCGTCTGCCAGAGTATTTTGCTTTCCTGGCAGGAATTGAGCTTGAAGATATATTTGTTAAGTCAAGGCTGTGTTCCATAAGGAAATGGCTAGTCTGCAAAGGGGGTAGGAATGTGTACCCCCCTGCTTGTTTATGTACCACATAACTGTGGTGTTGTCCATCTTTATCAATAGATGTCCTGGATGAAGTAAGCCCTTGAAGGCCGTCAGAGCATTCTGAACAGCTAGCATCTCTTTCTGGTTGATATGCAGATGCATTTGGTTTAGGCTCCATTTGCCCTGAATGCATCTCCCTGCCAGGTGGGCCCCCCCCAAGCATAGTCTGATGCGTCTGTAGTTAGGGTTTGGGTGGCAGGGGGTAGAGTGAATGACAGTCCCTTGTTTTGGTGACATGTCTCTGCCCACTAAAGAAACTCCTGTTGTAGGCAGGGAATGAGAGGAATCAATGTTTCCAGACTGTGACAATGCTGACTCCATAAACTTTTTAGGTACCACTGAAGTTTTCCCATATGCAGTCTCACATATGGAATTAGTAGAATGCAGGATGCCATGAACCCCAAAGCCTGCAGAATTTGTCTTGCAGATAACTGGGTTTTTGTTGCCATTTGTTTGAAGTATGTTGTCAGTTGCCTTTGTCTGGCGTGAGGTTAGCCATCTGGGCAGTTAATTCAAGCTTGCACCCAGGAGTGTAATTATTTGAGAGGGTACCAGTTGTGATTTCTTTTCGTTTATGGTGTACCCTAGGCATGCTAGAAGCCTTTTTACAAATGCCAGGTGTTGAAGAAGAGTGTCCTTGTTCTCTGCTTGAATGTGACAGTCGCCCAGATAAGGATAAATTTGAATGCTTCTTTGTCTGCAGAAGGCAATTACCGGTGCCAGGCACTTTGTAAAGACCCTGGGCGCAGTAGATAAGCCAAAGGGCAGTGCAGAGAATTGGTAATGCAAAAAACCTGCTTTGAAGCGGAGGTATCTTCTATGATTCACTTATTGGAATATGCAGGTATGCGTCTTTTAAGTCTACAGTTACTAACCAAGCATTCCTGCCTAGCATAGGCAGTAGCTGTTGTAAAGTCAGCATTTTGAATTTTGGAATGTCCAGGAATGTGTTCACAATCGATAAGTCCAGTACTGGACGCCATGAATTGTCTTTTCTGGGTACCAGGAAAAGTCTTGAATAAAAAACTAGTCCTTTTTCCTTTTCTGGCACCGGTTGAATAGCCCCCATATCTATGAGGGACATGACTTGTTTCTGGGCCTCTGCCTACTAGTTTTGTGGCAGATCCAGCCATCTGTTTGGAATTGGCAAAGTATGGAAATTAAATCTGTACCCCTGGGATACTATGTTTAATACCCACTTGTCCTGGGTAATTAACTGCCAATTTTGAGCATGAAGTGCTAGTTTTCCCCCCAAGGGGGCTGCCAAAAGATAAGTGCTTGGTGATGGTAGAGGAAAGTCACTGAGACTGCTTACTGTAGGGTTGTGCTTTGTTTCCTCCAGATATGGAGGTGGAGGCACCCCATTGCTTTGACCTGTAAGAACCCTGTGATTGGTATCTGGAGTCTTTTGAGCACCTGGATTTGCCTTGAGTGGCTCTGTTGGACATAGGAAAGGACCAATTTTTAGTAGGCCAGTGTCTACTGAACCTGGATGGCTGCACTTGCAAGAAATCTTTTTTGCATAGATTTAGCTTTGTCTTCCATTTTCTTTAAAAAAGTACAGTTTTGTACCTACCATAAATGTAGATGTCCGAACTGGATAGCATCTGCAGTCATAACAACTGGGTTGTCCTGTCGTCAGGCAGCCCTTCGGTCGGCCGGATTCCAAAGTCGGTCCGCTTCGCTGATGTCGCACTTCACCCGACGTCATCTCTGCTGGTCTTCGGGTATAAAGGCATCAGCCAACGCCATTTTCTTCAGTGTTTCTTGCCCCAGATGCCAGTTGCCCTCTTGGAAGGCTAAATTTTGGGTAAAAATGCCAATGTTCCCCAAAGGATAGAAGGCAAACACAAAAATAAGCATGTATGTACATATATACAAACAAATACACCATAAAAGACTCCCCCCCACCAGCTAGCTATTAGGAGGGTAAATACCCTAGGAGTACCACAGAGGGGAAGGAGGGAGGGTAATCCTGACTGCAGATGCTATCCAGTTCGGACATCTACATTTATGGTAGGTACAAAACTGTACTATGTCCTTCATGGATGCATCTGCAGTCATAACAACTGGGTAGAATACCATAGCCAACTAGGGGAGGAGGAAGGATAGATTATGGTGTGGTTAGGATCCCTTGCAGTACAGCAGTGGCAAACCCTGCTCGGGATCTGGAATACAGAGGTAAATTATAATGCTTGGCAAATGTATGCACGGAGGTCCAAGTAGCCGCCTCAATAATGTCCTTGGTTGCCACTCCTCGTAAGAAGGCTGTGGTAGTGGCTGTTGCTCTTGTAGAATGAGGTCGTATGTTCTGTGGAATTGGTTTTCCATGGAAGGAGTAACAGAATCGTATGCAATTTCCTATCCATTTGGAGATTGTCTGTTTGGAAATTGCTTTTCCTTCCCTTCCTGTTGCATAGGCTACAAAAAGCTGGTCAGTTTTTCTGTTACTTTTTGTTCTGTCCAGGTAGTAGCGTAGCTGTCTGTGTACATCCAAGGTATGCAGCATTCTTTCCCCTCTGTTTTGTGGGTTGGGGAAGAAGGTAGGTAGGTGGATTGCCTGGTTTAAGGACACTCTGGATACCACCTTAGGCATAAATGTAGGATTAGTCCTCATGGACACTCTGTCTTGGTGGAAGATTAGGAAGGGTTGTACTGCCATTAGGACCTGAAGTTCAGAAACCCTCCTTGCTGAGGTTATTGCCAGTAGGAAAGCAGTTTTCCATGAAAGATGCTGTAGGTCTGCTGTTGCTGCTGGTTCAAAAGGTGCGAGTGTCAACTTTTCTAGCACAAAGTTCAAATCCCAAGCTGGCAGTGGTGGTTTCCTAGGAGGTTTTACATTCTTGATCCCTCTGAGGAACTGCCTGAGTAGAGGATGTGAGAAGACAGGTGGATCAAAGCTGTATTCTGCTGAAATAGCTGATGCATGTATCTTGATGGAGGAATAGGACAGGCCTGTATGTAGAAGCTCTGCCAAGTACTCCAGAATGTTAGCCATATCTATATTCGACACATCCTTCCCTCTTTCAGCACTCCAAATGACAAACCTTTTCCATTTCCTGCATAGTTTCTTCTTGTTGAAGGTCTGCGGGCTTCAAGGATAATGTCTTTAACCCTTTGGGAGAGATCTGGAATAGTTGCTGCTATGTGATGTGCCATGCAGTCAGCTGCAACGTTTTTAGGTTTGGATGCATGATGCTGTAGTTGTTCTGAGTTAACATCAAAGGCATCAGGGTATTGACCACATTTTGTCCCGAGACATGCTCCTCAGCAATGGGTACCAGTGTTGTCTTGGCCAGTTTGGAGCTATCAGGATTATCCTTGGACGTTCCTCCTTGATTTTTAGTAATACCTTGTGTATCAAGGGAAGAGGTGGGAATGCATATGCTGTCAGGCCTTTCCAGCTGAAGGAGAGCGAATCCACTTTCGATGCAAGTGGATGGAATGTCCTTGTGCAGAATTTTTTGAGCTGGTGGTTGAGAGGGGAAGCGAATAGATCTATCTGTGGCATTCCCCATTTCTTTGCGATGGTCTTGAAGATGTCCGGGTGTAGCATCCATTCGTGAGCATCCGAGGTGGTTCTGCTTAACATGTCTGCTAGTGTTCTCCTTTCCCGGTACAAACATTGCCTGTAACTGGATGTTGTAGCTGAGTGCCAGGTTCCAAAGATCCAAAGTCATTCTGCATAGGGGGTATGAATGAGTGCCTCCCTGTTTGTTGATGTACCACATGACTGTGGTGTTGTCTGTCCTTATCATCAAATGGCCTTCTTTGAGAAATGGTCTGAATTTTTGGATTGCCAGTTTTACTGCCAGCATTTCTTTTAGGTTGATGTGCAGGTGAAGCTGGTCCTGCGTCCACAATCCTTGCACGCATTTGTCCAGCATGTGAGCCCCCATCCTAGGACTGAGGCGCCTGTTGTGATGGTTTGGCTTGCTTGATATTTGTGAAAGGGTAAGCCTGGGTTTGACTGGCATGCTTGAGCCCACCATAGGAACTCCTGTTTTAGGCATGGAATTAGTGGAATTTCTGCTTCTAGGCTGTGCCTGTGTTGGGACCATAAATTCTTTAGGTACCACTGTAGTTTTCTCATATGTAGTCTGGCATGTGGAACCAAGATTATGCATGATGCCATGAAGCCCAAGGCCTGCAGAACTTTTCTTGCTGTTAGTTTGCTGTGGTTTGTTAGTGCCAACAAGTAAAGAGGGAGATCTTTTTGTTTTTCTGCAGTTAGGAATGCCATTTGTTTTACTGTGTCCAATTCCGGACCCAAGAATGTCCTTGTTTGGGATGGAATCAGCCTTGATTTTTGCAAATTGACTGTGTATCCCAGTGCTTGTAGCAAGTAAATGACCCTTTGTAAATCTGTTGTCAGCTTGCTTTTGTTGTCCCCTTGTAGCAGGCAGTCGTCCAGGTATGGATAAATTTGGATTCCTGTAGTCTGCAGTGGCGATTACTGATGCCAGGCATTTTGTGAATACTCTGGGCGCAGTAGATAAGCCAAAGGGCAATGCTGAGAATTGATAGTGCTCTGATCCTGCAAGAAATCTGAGGTATCTTCTGCAAATTGGTCGAATGGGGACGTGCAGGTATGCCTCCTTGAGATCTAGAGTTACCAGCCAACACTCCTTGCCCAGCATGGGAAGAAGTTGCTGTAGGGTCAGCATCTTGAATTTTGGGACAATGATGTATGTGTTTAAGGTGGACAGATCGAGAATAGGTCTCCAACTTTTTTCCTTTCTTGGAACTAGGAATAGTCTGGAGTAGAATCCTTTGCCTTGTTCTGTTATTGGTACTCTTTCCACAGCTCTCATCTTTGTTAATTGCATTATCTGCTGTAGAGCTTCTGAATTGATTTGGAGGTAGGTTTGGCATTCCTCTTTGACTGGTATAGTGTGGAAGTGGAACCGTAACCTTGGTCTATGGTTTGCAAAATCCACTTGTCTTTTGTGATATAGTGCCAGTTCTTTGAAAATAAGGTTAATTTTCTGCCTAAGGGTGCTGCTATTTGTTCCCTGGTAGGCGGAGTTAGAATCAAGTCACTGTGATTGCCCTGTTGTAGTGGTAGTGGCTGTGCCTGTGGCTCTGTTATTACCTTGCCACTGTCGTCCTCTGTAGGCACCCCTCTAGATTGATTTCTGCCTCTGGAACGTCTATTCCTGCCCCTTTGGGATCTTGTGGAGTCAGGAAAGGACCAATTTTGGCAGGCCAGTTCCTGCTAAACCTTGGGGCTGAACCTGCAAGAAATCTTTAACCGCTTGTACAGATTTTGCCTTTTCTTCCATTTTCTTCATTACCTGCTGGGCAGGTGTACCAAACAAACTGGTCTTATCCATAGGAGCATCTAATAACTTAGCTTTAACATGATCTGGTAAAACTTGTTCCTTCAACCATGCATGTCTTCTTATCACTGTGCCAGTCATGGCTGATCTAAATGAAGCCTCCAGTGCATCATAGCCACATTTTAAGGAATGGTTACTAACCTGTTGTATGTTATTTACCATTTCTAATAGATTTTTCTTATCTATAGAGTCATCAGAGGATAGCTTTTTAGTTAACTGATCAAGCATAAACTCTTGGTATTGTATCATGTGAAACTGACAGTTTAAAGCTCTAGCTGAGAGAGTAGCAGAGGTGTAAACCTTTTTGCCCCATCTGTCTACAGACCTGGCTTCCCTTTCAGAAGGAATAGGGTTTTTTGCTGTGGTTGAGGCTACTGCCTTAGGGCCCTGGGATATAGTTTTGGGGTCTGCAAGAGGGGCCTTGTATAGGTGATGATGAGTGTCTGGCACCCTGTAAAATCTATCTGGTTTGGCAGGTGCTGGAGGTAAAGAATCTGGTGCAGTGCAAACATCATTAAATGCATCGTCCACAACAGAGAGGACAGGAGGTATAGCTAAGGGCCTGTGTTGTGGTAGGTGCAGAAAAGTCCTAAGTCTTTCTGGAGTCTGAAAATCCTGTTCCTGCCATTGGAATTGTTCTCTCATGGCATGTAAGGTTTCCCCAAAGGAGAATTCTTCTGGTGGGGAAGCAGCTGGAATGGATTCTTCAGCATCTGAGTCCTCAAAATTGGAGAAAGGAGCCTCTGGCTGGTCTGTAATATCTGAGTCTTCCGCAGAATCATCAGAGGACACAGGCTCGAGGGGCTCTGCTCTAGGTCTCTTTCTGGGGATGAGAGGCCCTGTCTGGGTGAGATTGAGATCCCCTAATTAAGGATATTAAATCTTCTGCCAGAGTAAGCATTTGTGAACTAGAAGTGGGCCTGGTTGAGGGGGTTTAACAGGCACTGACTTACTAGATTTGGCTGCTTTAGCCCTGGCGAAGGCCTTAATAGACATGGCTGCAGGAGGCCTAGCAGCACCACGTGCTGGGGTAGAGACATCCAAAGGGATGGTGTCTGATAAGTCACTAGTAACCACTGTAGTAGGTAAAATTTCTGAGGCCGATTCAAGTAAGGTAACCGAACCTCAGTAGTAGTCATTGATTCGGCTGTACTCTGATCAGTTTTCTCGGTTTCGCCAAAACCGAGACACTCATGGTTTGCTTAACCATGGTTTTGGCGAAACCGCGGACCGCGAGTGTCGGTCTTTTCTTTCGCTTTTAACAATTTGGGTAGTCGGAGGATCCGACGGCATAATGTACGCAAATTCAGAGCCGAAAAACTGTTCAGCAAACTCCGACCGACGCCTAAGCGCTCGTCGGTTGAAAGAAGCACAGGCCGAACAGGCTGCTACGTCGTGGTCTGGGCCTAAACAAGGCAAACAGTAAGAGTGGAAATCTTTATGAGGTATTTGTTTCCCACAAGTTAAACAGTTATTGACTTTTTCTGACATCGGCTGAGGCAAGAAAGAGTCCCCAACGGGGTACTTAGCTTTTAGAAGTCTTCAAGGAGTATTCGTAGTAGTAATCTCTGGATCTGACCGACCGGCACTTGCGAACAGCTTCTGCTTCGGGCGCCACGCGGCAAGAAAGACTGAAGAAAATGGCGTCGGCTGATGCCTTTATACCCGAAGACCAGCAGAGATGACGTCGGGTGAAGTGCGACATCAGCCGAAGCCGGACCCGGACTTTGGAATCCGGCCGACCGAAGGGCTGCCTGACGACAGGACAACCCAGTTGTTATGACTGCAGATGCATCCATGAAGGACATCCTCTTCTGCCTTGTTACCAAACAGAGTATCATGCTGCAAAGGGGCATCCAACAACTTAGCTTTAAAATGATCAGGCAAATTTTGCTCCTTGAGCCAGGCATGCCTTCTAATCACAGATCCAGTAATGGTGGCCCTACAAGAGGTCTCCAAGGAATCAAAACCACATTGCAAAGTATGCTTTCCAATTCTTGTAACTCTATTTTCCACACAATCAGAAATCAACATCATTTTCTGTTTCAGTAAGCCCATAACATGCTGTTGATATTTAAGCATATGAAACTGGCAGTTTAAAGCCCTGATTGCCAAGGTTGCAGACGTATAAACCTTCTTACCCCATCTATCCAGCACCCTGGAATCTCTATCAGAAGGGGTAGGATTCTTGGCTGTAGAGGCCTTTACACCCTTGGGACCATGAGAAATAGTTTCAGGATCAGCAGCAGGATTTGTGAAAAGAAATTTGTGGGAGTCAGGAGCCCTGTAATATCTGTCTGGCTTACTAGGAGCTGGAGGCAGGGAATCAGGAGCCATGCTCGATTCTGAAAACACATCAACAACAATTGTCTAATACAGGAGGTATTGCCAAAGGTCTATGTTGAGGAAGAAGGAGGAAATCCCTAGCCTCTTTTTTGATTCAGAAAAGTCCTGACTCTCCCAGTGAAAATGTTCCCTTAAAGTATGCAAAGTTTCTCCAAAAGTGTAATCCTCAGGAGGAGATGTAGATAAGATGGATTCCTCTGCATCAGAATTCTCATAGGGTGAAATAGAAAACTCCTGATCAGAAGAGGAATCAGAAGAAATGGAAACCTGATCTGAAGATTCTTAATCAGTGCCTTGCCTAGGCCTCTTAGCAGGGTGAGGTTGGGAACCCCTGATCAAGGTAATTAAATTCTCAGCCATTTTGATCACCTGTTTTTTAGGCATAGGGGCCTGAGCACGTGGCTCATGCATCATTTTTTTAGACATAGAAGTTGTTTTTGACCTTGTTTTTGTTGCTGGCGTCGGTTTAATATAAAAATGTTGAGGCCTGAAAATACCCTCAGAAGCCGGTGCCTGCTCAGCGGCTCCGGACCCATCCAAGGGAGAAACATCCGCCGGTTCAATACTCTGAGAATCTAGCGGCATACCAGACTCCGAATGGGTCTTGGTAGAGGCCTGCGACTCAAACGTAGTGGGAATCAGGGGCTGTGAAGGCACCTCACTGAGTACCGGCGACTAGCTTAGGAGAAGCTTCGTCGTCGGTTTTGGACCTCGACGGTCTGTCTCGTCTTTTTTTTTGCGTTTTTTATGAACTCCGGTAGTCAGATTGCTAACTGACGACATTTCAGGATAATTAAATCTTGCACCAAAATATTTTGAAGCAAAAACATACCGACGCTTAATAGTGCATTGGTTAAATGTAGCACAAAACCAACAGCAAGGTACGTTGTGATCTGGGCCTAGGCAAGGAATACAGTACAAATGAATATCCTTATGAGGTATTTGCTTCCCACAAGTAATGCAATTAACTTTTACTGACATCGGTAAGGAGCAAGAAAATGTTTCCCCAATGGGGTACTTAGCTTTAGTTTGAAGACTTTGGTTCTGAAACTCGAATATAAAATTTTCAGGAGTTGGCCGACTGGCACTTGCAAACTGCTTCTGCTTCGGGCACCGCGCGGCAAGAAAGACTGAATAAAATGGTGTTGGCTGCATGTTTTATACCCCTGATGACCTGATGTCATGGAAGAGGAGACAGCAACCGACGCAGGACCCAAGACTTTGTTATTCAGGCTGACTGAGGGCAACCTGCCAGCAGATTACCCAAATGTAATGAATGTAACAGTGAAACACGAAGAACATCTGGTAGTGACTGGCTCCTAGCCGGAAGCGTAGATGACTCCTCGATGCCCTGTCCATTTTTATGGGGTAGTAAGCGTCTTGGAGGTCTATTCAGCACATCCAAGTGCCTTTCCCTAGTAGCGGGAGTATAGACTGCAGTGTTACCATCCGGAATTTGTCCTTCTGTACGGATTCGTTTAATTTGCTGAGGTCCAATATAGGTCTCCAGTCCCCTGAACGTTTTGGCACTAAAAAGAATCTGGAATAAGTTCCGAATCCTATTTGGTCTGTGGGGACGGTTTGGATGACTGTTTTTGCCAGCAACTTGTTGACCTCCACAGTTGCTTGATCCCTGTGATTGGGTGGAACATCTGGGATCCCCTTGGGGACATGAGGTGGCACAGAAATGGGTATGAAATAACCTCTGGTGATAACTCTTTGTACCCATCTGTCTTGAGTGATACTTAGCCTGGCTTCCGGATACAAAGAAATGCGACCCCCGACTGGCTCCAGACAAGCACAGTCGGGCCCCCACATCAGGAGCACTGGTAGGGCCGGCCCTGAAATAAATCACGGCCTCCATGGTTTTGCGGTCCACCCCTGCCTCTAGGGCATTGTCTACCATTTCCTCCTCTGCCTCTGAAGGAGGAGTCACCCTGTGCATCCTGGAAAAACCTCTGGGACTTCTTGAACCACATTTTACCACCTCTCTGACCTTTGGGATACGGTCTAGAGGGGACGGTAAAATGTACTCCCACAGCAGAGAGAGTTTTCCCTTCTTGCTCGCACCGGGTGAGTGTGTCCTTTACCTTAGGTCCAAACAATGAAGAACCGTCAAAGGGGGTGTTGGTAGAGGTAGACTTGAACGGTTCCACAAAATTACACAAGCGCATCCAGGAATGCCTCCTTAGGGAAATTCCTGAACCCGTTGCTCTGCTTGCTCCATCGGCTGCATAAGATATGAGCCTCATGGATGAGTTGACAATATAATTCAAGGTGGACAAATGGACAGACACCTTCTCAGGGACTCCCTCAGTGGATGTACCTTGTAGAGTCTCTCCTAACGCTTTAAGGAGATCTCTCTGAAGCCTCGTAAACTGTGTTGGGTAGTTCAGCGATCTAAGAGTAAATGACTACGAAAAGATACGCTTCCCATATCTGTCCATCGTTCGAGATTCTTTATTCAGCGGATGGACAGAAGTCCTCTCTCTGCTAGCTCCTTCTTAGTGGCCACCGCCGCCACCACCATGGCATCTACAGGAACATCCTCTGACAAAAATTCCTTCTCCTTGGGAGCTGACAGAAATGTATTTGGTCTCCTGGGGACTGGCTCCACGGCATCAGGAGTATCCCACACCTTCCGACTAACAAGCTCTAACAGTTCGTCAAAGGGTGGAGACACCCAAGAGGCTGAAGGTTGAGACCTGAAAGCCTTCAGGTACACAGACTCCTCATCAGAAGGGGTGACAGTGGGGCAGCCACACCTCTGCTTAAGGATCTCCAAGATGTCTACAAAGGAGACCTCATTAGTGGACTACTTGGGCGATCCTTCAGATTCCTCGAGGTCAGTGTCCGAGGTAAGAGACTCGTCCTGGGAGTCTACATGCTTCCTCTTGCATGTCCTCTTCTGTGGGAGCTCCTCGGAAGGATATTTCGGGGATGTCTCGGAAAAATGGGAGCCACCAGCCTGGGGCTCCTGAAGCTGCTCGCGTCTCTGCTGTCCAGAGAGGGAGTAGGTGCTGAGAGAGAAGTTGATGCCCTAGGGAGAAGTGTGTCGATACCCCTAGTAAGAGCTGATGATTGGGACAGCACACTCATCTCGAATGCCAACCTCTCTGGCTCCGAGGTCCTCCCTGGATCCGAGGATGCCATAGTCTCCAAGACAGATGTAGGGTCCAAGCTCACCCTAGCTGACGCGCCGAGAGGAAGGCTCAGATGTTCGGTTCCAGGCGTCCCTGTCGGTGCCGACTGGGAAGCTTCGGCTCGCTCCTAGACACCATGGACAGCACCGAATGTGTCTGAGCGGAACTCGGCTCCAAAGCAACCTCAGGGGGAGCTGGAACCGAGGGTTCCCACCAGCGGTACTGAACACTTCAGCTCCCGAAGTCCAGCATGGCTCAGAGGAGGAATCACAGAAGGAATAACAGACTCAAGTGGCCCCGAAACCGACTGGGTCGGAGCCAAAAACATTTTAGGTAAGGCAGATGACTTCAGGAGTCTCAGCACTATTCTCTCTATATCTTCTTCCGATAAGCTCCTGTAAGATCTGGAAGACAGTGTGGGAGAACTGGATCTCTGTAATATGGGTGACCTTAATGTAGGGGAGACTAGTAAGGGGTCCGTAGATGGGGTCCGATGTCTGCTATCAGTGGTTGACTCCGAACTACCTGGTCTTGACACTGTAGCAACAGTAGTAGTAGTACCCTCGATCGTCTCCAAACTCAGTGGAGCTGAGGAGGCAGCAGGTTTGTCAGATTTAGAAATTTTGAGAGGTGGCTCTGATGCACCAGATGGCACTGGGGAGGGCCTCTTAGAAGATTTAGATTTCTCCTTTTTCGATCCATGTGACTTAGGAGAAGAGCTAGCCAGATCTTCCTCAAAAGAGGGCTTAAGGAGACCTTTTAATATAAGTTTATTCTTTCTCTTCTGCAATACCCTGGCACTAAATGAGTGACAAAATAAGCATGTTTCCTTTAAGTGTATGGCCCCAAGACAGTATACGCAGTTACTGTGGCCATCCGTTATAGACATCTTCTGTGAACATTTCACACACATTTTAAAGCCAGATGGCTTATGATCCTTGACCTCCTTAGACATCTCACAGAAGATTGCCAATCAGACACACAGAAAAAGAAAGGGGACAGTGGGAGGACTAGGTCCTCCAACTTAAATGGGCCTAGCCCTTAAGGTACCAGCAAAGACACAACCACGAGGACTAGGTCCTTTAACTTAAACGGGCCTAGCCCTGGTAGAGAAAGAAGGGAGAAAGCCTAGGTCCTCTAACCAAAATGGACCTAGAAAGGCAATTAAACAGTCTCGCACACACACCATAGAAGAAATACAATCTCTAATAATTCAAATAAAGAGAACGGAGGTCAAAACCCCGCTCTAACTGCAAATACAAATAAGCGGAGAGCTCCGCAAGCATGGAGAGAAAGCTTATCCAAATTGAATAAAAAAATGCACACAGTCTAAACTACATGCAAAGGCGCCTACAACCACTAATATCAATAATATCTGAACTAGTAGGAATAATGCACACACAGAGTTTTATATAAATATATAAAATGACCCCAGTGAAGAAACTGGCACACAGGATACTAGTGAGAATGATAAGGTCAATGGCCAACTCTTCTCAGAAAACTTAACACAGAAAGAACTCTTAACTAACTACAAAAATGACACTAATAAGTGCTATATAAAGCTATCTAAATATGAAAAACAGAATTTAGCCAAAAAAATCAACAAAATGTGTTAGACTTAGCCACGGCCAAGAAGCAGCACATCTGAACTCGACGCAGCAAATGAGATCAGGGGATTGTACTGGTGCACCATGGGATACCTACCTAGCCACGAGCCAACTAGAAGACTTTCAGCTTGTAAAAAGGCTGAGTCAGAGCAGAGGATCGGCTCCGAACCTATATGTAAGAATGAAGGTGAAATAGGACTACAGAACATATATTATCTACAAATAAAGGAAACTTTTCTGGATTACCATTCCAATTATATCTTTAAATTTCTGAGTCCCTTATTCTCTTTGCCAGTGGTTATATATATAACACAGATGACAAAGGGGAAAGTAGATACCCCTCCTGGGTTCCTCTGTTCAGGCACGATTTATCAGAAAGGAAACATCCCACTTTGATTATTGCCTCCAATCCTTCATATAACATCCTAAATAGCCGTATTGTATCAGGGAATGCATTCCATTGCCCTAGTCAAAATCCTAGCTTACTCTTTTGAATGGTTTCTCTGCATCATGACCCATCAGCAACACTAGCCTTTTCTTACATTCTGCTTACCTCTGGATCGTTGCTGCTATTAATGTTTTCACATGCTTGCCTGCCCTCCACAAAACCATTGTCATCCATATCTGTCAATTTTAACAACACCTTTGCCATTCTTTTAGTCATTAAAGACAGAACCACTTTATAATCATAGTTTAAAACTGAAATGTGTCTATATGAAGCTGGATCTGATTAGTGTTTACCACCTTTCGGTATTATAGACACCATAGCTTTTTTCCAGGATGTTGGTGCTTCCCCTCCTTTTAAAATACTGTTAATGAAATCCTTCCAGATCTTTATTACTTCCTTCCTAGCTTCCAAACTTCCACAGGAATACCATCTATTCCTGGAAACTTTCCTGCAGATTGGTTATACATCACTGTTTCTTTTATCTCCTCTTCTATTTGACATGTTAATTGTTGGTCTCAGCTACCTCTAACTAGGGAATATTTAAGTCTTCCATAAATATTTCCATTTGTGTTTTTTCCTTGATTTCCACATTTCTCTGCTTTATACAAATTTCCAAAATATCACTAATACCGCTACACGATCTCTGCTTTTTCTTGTTTTATGCTCCTTTAGTTGGGCAACAGCCCTATCTACTTTCTGTTGCCCAAGCTGCTGTTCTAAAAATGTTTGTGCTCTGGAATTATTGTCAAAAAAGTTGCTTAAAAGCAATCTTAATAAACTCATGCATATTATCCAGGTACTCCCTTATTTTCTCTTTGGCACTTTGGAGTTGCTCCTATTCTTGTTTTGTGAGATTCCCTTTATTCTGCAATACTTTTACCTTTATCGGCCACTCTAAATAATTCTTGTTACTTCTTAACCATATCTCAGACATAGTTAATAGATGGACGTTGAAACTTTCAATTAAATGCACATGTTACTTTGAACTACATTTTCTGTCTAGTCTGTCCCCGTTATTGTACCTTGGGAGTAATATGTAAATACTCTCCAGGTTCCCAATACTCAAGTCACATATTCCATACCAATTATTTTCATACATTTCTTCAGAAATCTACCCTCTTTTGTTATATTTTATGTTCTAGGGCTACCCAATGCATCATCACTGTGGCAAATTAAATTCCAGTCCCCACCTATAATATTCCCTGCTGAAAGCTGATTATTTCTACCAAAATTTTCTTAAGCTCCATAATAGTAGATTTAGGTATAATATTAATACATGCCAGAGTAATCCTCTTCCTTTGCCAGTAACCCATTACTACTCCAAATCTACCACTCTTTTTTTCTCTCTTATATCACTATTGGAGATCCTCTAGCAATTATTGTAAGTACTCCTGTTTTCATTTGTCCCCGATATTCTACTGAATATCCACTCTAAAATCCTTTCCAAGTCACATGCTCACTTCTTTCCAAATGTGTCCCCTATAGCACTGACATTTGCACTCTGTATTTTTTAATATAATTCTCTGCTTTTTTTTCCTTTTTGTCTGTACCTGTGAGACCATTCACATTCTGTGATAAGGAAAGTGTTGCCATTATAAGAAGTTCTTATTCCCATCTATTATATATGCCAACTTTTTTTGATGTCTTTTTTATAACATTTGTGATACATGCTCCCACTAATGCTTGGCAGGTTGATCTCTTATACAGTTGTTTCTTGTCATCTCCATTACAGCCTATGACACATTTTACAGGACTTTTTGTTTTAATGAAAACCCTGAAACAGGAACACACCAAAAACAACCCCATAACCTATTAACATAACACAAACACAAAGCTATGTCCAGCTTCATATAATGAAGTTTGACCCTCATAGTAGGAACAGTCATCCTAGATAGACAGCTGCAAACACATGCACTATATGACCTAAATTTAACATTATCCACTCTAAAATGCATGTTACTGCCTATACTCCTATTTAGACTAATTGCTCACGGTTTCTTTTTTGTTTGTATTCCTCTCACAGATGTGAAAAACAACATGCATGCTTTTGGAAAACATTAACTTTTAGCTTTAAAGAAACCAGTATTTTGACTATTGCCCTATAATCAGCTTGTTTCAATGGAAACGTGAGAAAAAGAAAAAATGTAGTCCTCAGTTACAGACTCCTAAAGACATGAACATTTATTGCTAAAGGAAAACTTTCCATTATGTTCAGTGTTCTCTTATTTACTTGTTTCCACTTAAAGTTTGTTACTAGATAAAGCCAAGGGTCTTAATCTAGGCATTCACCTATGCAAAAGTAAGATAAAACATATCAGCTCCACATATATTATGATCCCAGCCCCCCCCCCACCTCAGCAACTCAAGTTTATAATCCATTAACTTAATCATGCTTTTGTCCAGTCTTTTTTCTCTTTTGTAATGTCCTAATTGCTTAATACTAAAAAAAAAAAACACACAAAAAATGGCATCTGTTTGCTTTAGTGTTACCACATATAGCAATAACTAAAAATATTTTACTACATAACATGTAATTTATATGACAAGTTTTATAAAAATACTGTTGACCAGAAACTGATTTAAAGTTACCTTTTTCCTTCAGCCTCTCTACTCTTAATGCCCTTCCAAACATTAACGACATGAAGTGAGGCAAAAGCCTTTTAGTCCCTCAGAAGCTTTAAGTCAACTAAAGTCCATTCTTTCTATTTTTTCCTTTATACCTATATTTCACAAATATAAATCAATGCTTTGTAATTTTACACTTATTCATTAAATTCTGTGTTGCTGGTCTTCTTCCTACTCATATCCTTCCCCCAACCCCAGACTCTGGTTATATTCTAAGGTACTCCTGATTCGTACAGTCAAATTCTGTGCTTTTCTCTGTATCTCAGGCATTTTATTTTGGAAAATTGGAAAGGGATTTACTGTCAAAGTCTCTCTATAAGCTTTATTATCAGAAGAATGAGAAGCACAGTCCACTTCTGCTTGATGGGTAACTTTATGTTAGACAAACTTTAGTATTTCTTCCTTAGCCTGTTCTGTATTAAAAAATTACTTTGATCCTGCAGAAAAAATATTCTGAAGACAGCTGGATACATCAGACTGAATCTCACTCCTGCCTGCCTACACACCCTGATTGTTTGCGTCTTTCGGCTTTTCCCGGTTAGGGGTCGCCCACAGTGGAACTCCGGTCCGCTAATGATTGGCAGTTGATTTTTACGTACCGGCTTGCCAGGCCTGACGCAGAACCTTCAACGAAGGTACGCCCATTCACGCATGTCTCCACGCAGAAGACGGTCTAGCTGAGAATCGAACCGGACAGCATCTTACTGTGAGGCGACAACGCTACCACAGCATAAATTTGCTTTTCTTCTGCCTGGTGTACAGTGAATAATCATTTTCCACAAACACTCTACTGTCTCCAACTTTTAAAATTTTGCCCCTCTGACACAATTTTGTCAGTACCAACTCTTTCTTTTGCCAGGATTGCATCTTTACTAATACAGGTCTTGGCTGCTTTCTCATGGCCAAGATTGAAGCATACAGACAACCTAACCGTTCAATAACCAAATCCTGCTATGGAATAGTGTGGTTGCTTATTTATGCTTCATAAAATTAATATAGTCTGTTCCTTCCAATTTTTCTAGTAAAGCATTAAATCTCAGGTTTTCCCTGTTAACTCTGTCCTCTAATTCTCCATTTTTTTGAACCCTGTCTTCTTAAGCTGTCTCATACTCAGGCCAGACTTTTCTTCATTTTGACTTTTGATTTTTGTACTTTTATCACTTCATCTGACTATATACTTAAAATTTCTTTCATTTTTATTTGAGTTGATATACTTCTTCAGTGTTTTGCTTGTTTTAATCATCTCTGAGCACATCTGACTTATTATTTGCCTCTAGGTTACTGGAAGCCATGCCTTGCATCAAAACTGGAGCCTGAACTGTTTTTTGCTGAACATCTGCAGGATTCTTCCCAGTCAGTGTTTTGTCTTCACATTTTCTTGTTGATTTTCTTTATTTCTCTAAGTTTCTTCTTTGTTGGCATCCCGGCAGTATACTTACTAGCCGGTAAATAAATTTAATAAAAGTGGCAGAGTTTCTGGCCCTTATCTTTCAGTTTCTTTTTTCACAGTGGGAAAGTTGAAGTTAAACTGGTGATCAGTGTGCAGCCATCTTGGAAGCCTGAAGTAAAACTACTACCTTGTGAGAAAAACAGAACCAAAAGGTATAAAATTGACCTCTCTTGTAATTCTTGATACAGCCTTAAAAACTGCGCCACTAAATTCTTCACTTAATACAAGTAGTCATATTTTAAAATAAGTTTCATTAGAAGTAAAATGAATTTAGCTAAACATGATTATATCTGCCATCTTACAAAACACACAAGCTACAGTCTTTTAAAATTAAATTTTAGCTATAAGAGAGTGCAGTAGAGATTATTCCAAGCTGAGAATCTTGGCTGCCATTTTCCTATTTCTGGTTAAGTATCTCCACACATTTGTAGCTACTGCATCTTCAACTACTGTTCATGTGTTAGTGCTAGTTTGAATGAAATTGAAGGAAATATAGACTTCATATACTTTCTGGTTGTAAGAGAAAAACAAATACCCTAAAGTAACAGAAAAATAGGCTCAGTATGACTGCTCAGTAAATGTAAAGTAATCGAGTGCTGTCACTTAGAACCCCATCCAACAATCCGAGAAAACAAATGCATAAATACAGTGCCATCTTCCTGGAACAAACTCTCACTCAAAACTCGCACAAACACCAAACTGATGAAGCATCTAAAACTGTCCTTGTTAACTAGTTTCCTATGATATGAAGCAAAGAAAGCTATGGAATCAAACCTTTTAAGACCCAAACTGGAATGCACTCTATATGTATTGCTTTTTCTTCTGAATATAATATGCATATCTTACAGACCACAGTGCAAAAAGTACCTGGCTTTATTTCTCTTTTTCCTCCTAGCATATATCACTACCTTTCTCTGTACAAAGCTTACTGGCTGCCAGTAACAGGTCAGGAAGTATTGCCTTTAAACTTCTTTGCCATTTACACTCTTCCATATGCAATACTGCCCCTGAAACAAACAAGTTATAGAGAACTATTAATGAGCAATAATGAAGGTGCACTTAATGTTACTAGGCTGAACTCCTTTATATGTGTTACTTCTGAAAGGGCTTTTTTCAAAAATTGCTCCAGTTGTCTGGAATCCACACTCTAGTGAAATTTGTAATGACTTGTTTTATCAACCCTTTCTTAAAAAAAAAAAAAAAAAAAAAAACTCCACCTCTTTCAGAACTTCAATGCACTTGCCTTAGGGACAGTAGTTAATGCTTCAAGTTCTGACAATTAATACACTGCTATTTTATGTAGATAAAGTAATGCTGCTATTCTGCAGTCGATTTGTTGCTGGTTTTCATTCTAACCATTTCTTTTTCCCTGTGACATCATCATCAGAGGTATTGTTGCATTTTCTTTCCTGTTTTGAGCCACACTGACTGTCATATTTTATACTGCACTTCTTATGTTACTCACAAAGTTAAATTTAATCTTTCACCCCAGTAGGCTTCAGGACTCCTTGTTGCAGTGCAGAACTTATTTCTTTTTATTTTGCTCTGTCCTCTTTGATCAAATTTTATGTGGAAAGCTGGACTTCAAATTGGAATTCATACTGTGCCATAAGAGAAGGTGCTGGACAACAGAATCCCTTGTTATTACTTCAGTTGTTTTTTATCTACTGGCAATCCACATTTGGCTTTTTTGTCTGGTTCTCTGGTATCCTAGTTGAGGGTGGTACTTGAATGAACTACTTGCCAGCAAATAATATAGCAATAACCGACGCCTGGGTGTGGGTAATGCTGGATTTACCCACGGTTGGTGTGGTTTGGTCACGAGGGAAGCCAGAGTGGCCAAACAAAGCCAACTGTGGGTAATCTAGCATTACCCACACCCAG